>NC_080169.1:68026028-68191015 GCF_950295315.1 Erinaceus europaeus | reverse complement strand
ACCACCTATGAAGCATCTCCCCTAACACAACCACAGCCAGCAGCATTGGAAACTAAATAACAGAATCATTCCCAAGAAGGCACCAGTCAGGCCACAGCTGGTTCAGCCTCCACACCAAACCTAGGAATACCAAAGGAGACCACCTGGATGGCAATAATACAGGAATAGAATGACTTCAGGAACCCACACCAAATCACCAGTGAGTGCAAACACACTGTGGCTCATGGACAGAGAGGAGCCTAGAGAGATTAAGTGGCTAGTAACAGTCTTGGAGTTTACCAGTTTAGACAACACCTCCAGTCTGTTTCACCAACAAGGAAATGGTGGAAGGGAGGACAGGACTCCCCTGAGACTCACCAAATGCAATGTGAGTCTCCATTGCTACTGCCCTCAGAATCTGGAGCAGCAGCGGGGAGGCCCTGTGCCTCCCCAGGAGGACAGAGAACTAACAAGGAAACTCAGGAGAAGATCTACACCTTGGTGGCCTTAGGAGTGGGGCTGTGAAAGTGTTTTTGCATAACCACTGGATTAGGTCTATTCCACAACTGCTTTACTTCTTGAACAGGAGTCAGTGATAAGGCTAAGAAGCCTACTTATAGTTTAAAATCTCTGAGAATCCATAGACAACAGGAAGGAAAAGAACAAAAGAGGCTTTTAAGCCACTGAGCTACAACACAGGGATTAAAATAATATTGAAACAAATGTCAATTTCTACAACCTGTGAACCCTTTAATTACCTTACTTAGAAACAAGTCAAATCCAGGCAAGAGTGATCAGTATCTTGAAAAGTACTGAGAGAAGGACCTCATAACATACTATATAGAATGGTTAAACCAACAAGAAGAAATATTGGAGAAATGAACCAGGACAAGAGTCCAGCTAAAAGTCCCCCAAAGGTTGAAGCACAAAGCAATGAGGACAATATTCACACACTATGTAAGGAAATAATCACAGGAGTGAGTAAAGAGTTTGAAAGAATTGTCATCAGAACTGCAGAAACAACAAATGAGACTCTGGAAGAAAACACTAATTATCTCAAGGTTATTAGAGAGCTGAAAGCTAAAATAGATGAGCTAAGAACACAACTAGCAGAATAAAACTAAAACAGTATCAGAACAGGGTAACAAAATAGATGAACTCCAGAAAACAGTAGTGGGGAGAGAGAGTAGAATATATAAGGCTGAGGACAGAATTAGCAAGACTGAGGATGAATTAGAGACAACTAAAAGAGAAGTAAGAGATCTCAAAAGTAAGAGTATCTCTTAATCAAGAGATACTGAAAACAACAACAGAGACCTATGGGATGACTTCAAACCAAATAATATATGCATTATTGGCTTACCAGAGGAAGAAAGAGAGGGAGGGGAAGAAAGCATCATTCAGGACATAATAGATGAGAACTTCTCTAGTCTACACAATATCAAAGACATAAAGGTTCAAGAAGCCACAGCGTCCCAAACAGAATTAACCCCAATTTAAAGACACCAAGACACATCATATTTAAAATGGAAAGGAATAAAGATAAAGAAAGGATCCTGAAGGCTGCAAGAAAAAAAAAGTCACCTACAGAGGAAAACCCATAAGATTAGCAGCAGACTCCTCCACACAAACACTACAGGCCAGAAGACAATGGCAAGATAGCTATCAAGTACTCAATGAGAAAGGCTTTCAACCAAGAATACTGTAACCTGCTAGAATGTCATTCAGACTAGATGGAGGCATAAAAACTTTCTCAGACAAGCAACAGTTGTAGGAATAAACTATCACCAAGCCTGCCCTGAAAGAAGTTCTGAAAGGTCTCCTATAAACATTCAGACCACCATAAATAGGACATATATCAGAACACTGTAAAACTCTACAAGAATGGCATTAAAATATCTTCAATTGTTGATATCAATAAATGTCAGTGTCCTTAATTCACCTATTAAAAGGCACAGAGTAGGAGATTCCAGAAGATGGCAGAATGAGAAGCTGCTAGTGGCTTGAGCTCCAACTACATCTACTGGAAACAGTAGGATTTTTTGCCTTTAGTAGGACAGTCAATAAGGGGACCTAGCGGAGACACCAAGGAGGTGACTATAACTCAATTCGGGTTAGAAAATAGAGTAAAAAGAAAGGGAAAAAATTTTTTAAATTATTATTCCCAAAGCGCACCCCCCTCACACCCCCATAACTAGTCCCTGGGGGCCAGAGATCTGCTCCTAGCAGGCTCCCCTGCTGACCTTCCTTCTTTAACAAGATTCCTGTCCCATCAGGGGGTATCATTCATTCTAATTCTATTCCCTTCTGAAACCTTTGGCCTTTTTTCTTTCTAAGTAGCCAATCAGCTGCCTCTGCTCAGGGGGCCTGAGGCAATCTGGAGCCATCCAAGCTGAAGAGAGGACAAGTTTTTTACTCTGTTCTATTTTATTATCAATAAAAGATAAACATGTATCCCTTTCCCCCTCTCCTTCAGGTTGACCAGAATTAACTCTTAGTGTATTTTCCATTGCTAAGGGACTGGGTGTCTTATTCACTGCTAAAATAACTAGTTTTACTCTTCCTACCACCCCTACCCACTCTCTCCCTCCACCCCGCATAGCTAATTAAATAATAAATAAATAAATAACTCCTTCCTTTTACTGCTCTTTTATTAATGTTCTTTTTCTTATCATTTTCTTTACTCTCTTTTTTTCTTCTTTTTCTCATTCTTGTCATCCTTTCTTCCTTCCTTCTTCAGCTTTCTGAATTCACTGATAAAACTTTGGGAAATATTTTGGGGAAGAAATCTGACTCAGAGTGGACTCCTCTGTGTGTATCTCTGCTCTACTTCCCTTTCTCCTCTGGCTACCACTAGACCATACAGTGGATAGTAGATTTGCATAACTTTCTATTCCTGCTATTCTTGTCTAGTCCTGAGGTTTTTGTTTTGTTTTATTTTGTTCTTTACTTTCTTAACAATCAGCTGCCTCTGCTCAGGAGGCTTGAGTCAATCTGGGACAGGTTTTTTACCCTGCTCTATTTTATTATTAATATTATATAAAGATGTATCTCTTCCCCCCTCCTTTACATTGACCAGAATTAACTCTTAGGGTACCTTTCATTACTAGGGGACCGCACATCTTATCCATTGTGGGAAGAACTTGTTTCACTACTCCTACCTCCTCTACAGACTCTCCCCCTTTCCCTCATCTTAGCTAATTAAAAAAATAAATAAAATAAAATAAAAAATAAATTAATCAATTAAAAAACTTTTCTTTCACTGCTCTTTTATTACAGCTCTTTTTCTTATCCTTTTTCTTTTCTATCTCTTCTTTCTCTTTTTTTAATCTTGTCTTCCACTTCTTCCTTCCTTCTTCTTTGTCTTTCTGAATTCACTGATATTCATTTGTGAATTATTTTGAGGAAGAAATCTGACTCAGAGTGGATTCTCTATGTGTGTATCTCGGCTCTACTTCCCTTTCTCCACTTGCTACCCCTAGAATATACATTGGATAGTAGATTTCCATAATTGTATATTCTAGCTATCCCTTCTTTCCTTTCTCTTTCTTCTTCATATGGATTTGGTTGCTATTTTTTCATGGACTGGAGACATTGTTTGGCTAACTGGTAGTGATTAAACTGCTTCAATCCTTGTTTCAGTTGCTATTTTAATTCCTGAGGTTGGTGATGGCATTTGTCATAAAGGTATTTATTACACTATTTCTTGTACTCAAAACACAACAACTGAGGAACAAAAGAACATAACAATAATAAACACATAAATAAAAAATTGGATAGATTAAAAACAAATAAAACTGTTATTCCAGTGAATGAAGACAAGAGCTCAGAAGAAACTACAAATCAGCCAGAAGTAACCATAGATAAGAAAAGTATGCAAGCATTAATAAACTTATTAATCACAGAAATGAAAACAACATTGGAGGAACGGAATGGCAGTATTAGGGAAACAACAGTTGAGACCCCCAAGGAAAATACTGATTATCTTGAGGCAATTAGAGAACTGAAAGCTGAAATGAGGAAAGAAGCTGAGGAAAGGGAAAGCAGACTAACAGAAGCAGAAAACAGAATTAGTCAGACAGAGGATGAGTTAGAGAAAACTAAGAAAGAGGTGAAAGAGCTCAAAAAGAGATTGAAAGACACTGAAAGCAACAACAAAGACATATGGGATGATCTCAATAGAAGTAACATTTTTATAACTGGCCTGCCAGAGGAAGAAAGAGAGGAAGGGGAAGCAAACATTCTAGAGTAAATAATAGAAGAAAACTTCCCAGACCTGAATAACAGAAAGGACATCAAGATTCAAGAGGCCCAAACAGTTCCAAACTGAATCAGCCCAGACCTGAAGACTCCAAGACACATCATAGTCACAATGAGAAGAAGTAAGGATAAAGAAAGGATCCTAAAGGCTGCAAGAGAGAAACAAAAAGTCACATACAAGGGAAAACCCATAAGATTATCTGCAGACTTCTCCACTCAAACTCTAAAAGCCAGAAGAGAATGGCAAGATATCTATCGAGCCCTGAATGAAAAAGGGTTTCAACCAAGGATAATATATCCTGCTAGACTTTCATTCAAACTAGATGGAGGGATAAAAACCTTCTTAGACAAACAACAGTTAAAGGAGGCAACCATCACCATACTGGCCCTGAAAGAGGTTCTAAAAGACCTCTTATAAACAAGAGCATCACTATAATACTTGCAATATATCAAAGCAAACAAAAATTTGTTGAACAATGGCACTACAATACATGAAATCCATAATATCAATAAATATCAATGGCTAAAACTCACCCATCAAAAGGCACAGAGTGGGGGGATGGATCAGAAAATATAACCCAACCATATGCTGCTTATAAGAATCCCATCTGACACAACAGGATAAACTCAGACTTAAAGTGAAGGATGGAAAACTATCATACAGGCTAATGGACCACAAAAAAAGGCAGGAACAGCCATTCTCATCTCAGACACAATAGATTTTAAATTAAGCAAAGTAATATAAGATAGGCAAGGACATTACATAATGATTAGAAGAACAATCAGCTAATAAGACATAACAATTATTAACATCTATGCACCCAATGAAGGACCATCTAAATACATCAAACACCTACTGAAAGAGTTTTAAAAATCCATCAATAGTAATACAATAATAGTGGGAGACTTCAATACTCCACTCTCACACTTAGATTAACAAAACAGAGAATCAACAAAGATACAAGAGAATTAAATGAAGAGACTGACAGACTACACAGAATTTGGAAACTAAAAAACATACTCCTTAAGTACCATTGGGTCAGAGAGTCACTCAAGCAGGAAATTCAAATGTTCCTGGAAACAAATTAAAATTAAGACACAACATATCAAAATATTTGGGACACAGCTAAAGCATTAATGAGAGGGAAAAATATAGCCATACAATCACATATTAAACAACAAGAAAATGCTTAAATGAACAACCTTACTTGCTTTGTTCTTCTTACTTTGAGGAAGAAGAACAAAGGAACCCTAAAGCAACCAGAAGGACAGAAATCACTAAAATTAGAGCAGAAATAAACAACACCAAAAATAAGAGAACCATACAAAAGATCAATGAAGCCAAATGTTGGTTCTTTGAAAGATTAAACAAAATTTACAAACCCCTAGCCAGACTCACCAAACAAAAAAGAGAGAAGATTCCAATTAACAGAATTTTAAATGATGGAGGAGATATCACAACTGATACCACAGAAATCCAGAAAATCATGTGAAACTTCTATGAAGAACTATACTCCACCAAGCTAGAAAATCTGGAAGAAATGGAAGAATTCCTAGAAGCATATGCCCTTCCAAAACTGAACCATGAAGAACTACAAAATCTAAATGCACCAATCACAGACAAAGAAATCGAAACCATTATTAATAATCTCCCCAACAACAAAAGAAGTGGACTAGATGGCTTCACAAGCAAATTCTACAAAATTTTCAGGAAACAGTTAGTACCCATACTTCTGAAGCTTTTCCATAAGATTTAAGAAACAGGAACACTCCCTTACACCTTCTATGAAGCCAACATCACCATGATACCAAAATCAGATAGGAACACAACAGAAAAGGAAAACTACAGACCAATATCTCTGATGAACATAGATGCCAAAATATTAAACAAGATCTTGGCCAACCAGATACCGAAGCAAATCAAAAAGACTGTCCATCACGACCAAGTGGGATTCATCCCATGATTTCAAGGCTGGTTCAACATCCATAAGTCAATCAATGTCATTCACCACATCAATAAAAGCAAAGCCAAAAACCACATGATTACCTCAATAGATGCAAAGAAAGCCTTTGACAAAATCCAGCACCCATTCATGATCAAGACTCTACAAAAAATGGAAATAGATGGGAAATTCCTCAAAATAGTGGAATCCATATATAGCAAACCTACAGCCAACATCATACTCAATGGACAGAAGCTGAAAGCATTCCCCCTCAGATGAGGGACTAGACAGGGCTGTCCACTATCACCATTACTCTTCAACATAGTATTGGAAGTTCTTGCCATAGGAAGCAGGCAAGAGAAAGAAATCAAAGGAAACAGACTGGAAGGGAAGAATTCAAGCTCTGACTATTTGCAGATGATATGATAGTATATATAGAAAAACCTAAAGAATCCAGCAGAAAACTACTGGCAGTTATTAGGCAATATAGCAAGGAATCAGGCTACAAAATCAATGTACAAAAATCAGTGGCATTTCTTTATGCAAACACTAAATCTGAAGACGAAGACATCCAGAAATCACTCCCCTTTACTGTTTCAGAAAAATCAATAAAATACCTAAGAATAAAGTTGACCAAAGAAGTGAAAGACTTGTTTACTGAAAACTATAAGTCACTACTCAAGGAAATAGAAACTGATACCAAGAAATGGAAAGACATCCCATGCTCATGGATTGGAAGAATAAATATCATCAAAATGAATATTTTCTCCAGAGCCATATACAAATTTAATGCAATACCCATCAAAGTTCCACCAAGCTTCTTTAAGAAAATAGAACAAAAACTGCATTCATTTATCTGGAACCTGAAAACACCTAGAACTGCCAAAACCATCTTGAGGAAAAGAAACAGAAATGGAGGCATCACACTCCCAGACCTCAGACTATATTATAAGTCCACCATCATTAACACAGCATGGTACTGGAACAAAATTAGGCACACAGACCAGTGGAACAGAATTGTAAGCCCAGAAATAAATCCCCACACCTATGGACATCTAATCTTTGATAAGGGGCCCAGAGCATTAAATGGAAGAAGGAGGCTGTCTTCAATAAATGGTGCTGGGTAAAATGGGTTGAAACATGCAGAAGAATGAAATTGAACCACTTTATCTAGCCGGAAACAAAGATCAACTCCAAATGGATCAAAGACCTGGATGTTAGACCAGAAACGATCAAATACTTAGAGGAAAAAATTGGTGAAACACTTTCCCACCTACACCTCAAGGACATCTTTGATGAAATAATTCCAATTGCAACAAAGACTAAAGCAGAAACAAACCAATGGGTTAGATCAAATTGAAAAGCTTCTGCACATCCAAAGAAACTATTAAACAAACAAAGAGACCCCTCACAGAATGGGAGAAGATATTCACATGTCATACATGTGAATCACCAAAATATATAAAGAATTCAGCAAACTTAGCACCAAAAAAAGCAAATGACCCTATCCAAAAATGGGCAGAGTATATGAACAAAACACTCACCTCAGAGGAGATCCAAAAGGCTAACAAACATATGAAAAATTGCTCCAGGTCGTTGATTGTCAGAGAAATGTAAATTAAGACAACATTGAGATACCACCTCACTCCTGTGAGAATGGCATACATCAAAAAGGACAGCAGCAACAAATGCTGGAGAGGCTGTGGGGACAGAGGAACCCTTATGCACTACTTGTGGGAATGTAAATTGGTACAGCCTCTGTGGAGAGCATTCTGGAGAACTCTAACAAGGCTAGACATAGACCTTCCATATGATCTAGTAATTCCTTTCCTGGGTTCCTCAATCCTAGATATAGACCAGGATCTGTGAGAGAGAGCATATGTTCACACATATCCGTAAACTACTGCAAAATATATACCTGAAAGCAGAAGTACACTAGAGTTTGCAGTGAGTACCACCACCCCAACACTTCCTCTCCACTATTCCAACCTTTGCATCCATGATTGTTCAACAATTTGTTTGGATTTGTATGTTAACTCTCTTTTCAGCCACCAGGTTCCAGATGCCATCAGGATGCCGGCCAGGCTTCCCTGGACTGATGACCCCACCAATGTATCCTGGAGCCCAGCTTCCCCAGAGACCCACCCTACTAGGGAAAGAGAGAGGCAGACTGGGAGTATGGACCGACCAGTCAATGTCCATGTTCGGCGGGGAAGCAATTACAGAAGCCAGACCTTCCACCTTCTGCAACCCACAATGACCCTGGGTCCATGCTCCCAGAGGGATGGAGAATGGGAAAGTTATCAGGGGAGGGGATGGGATCTGGAGAGTGGGTTGTGGGAAGTGTGTGGAGTTGTACCCCTCCTATCCTATAGTGTTGTTAATTTTTCCTTTCTTAAATTAAAAATATATTAAAAAATAAGAAAAGAAAAACTTATAAAAAAAAAAAGATTCATAAGAGTCCCCAAATGTGGAAACACAAAGTACAGTACTTGAAAACTACTGGGTCAAAGAGGAAATAAAGGAAGAAATCAAAATGTTTAGAGATTTCAATGAAAATGAAGACACAAGCCTTCAAAATATTTGGACACAGCAAAGGCAGTACTGAGAGTGAAGTTCATAGCCATACAAGCACACATTAGGAAACAAGAAAAAGCACAAAGAAACATTCTGATTGCATACCTTAAAGACCTAGAAGAATAAGAACAATGGAACCTTAAAGCAACCAGAAGGACAAAAATAACTAAAGTTAGTGCAGAAATACATAACATTGAAAATAAAAAAAAAAACATACAAAAGATTAATGAAAGTAAATGCTGGTTCTTCAAAAGAGTAAACAACTCAAAAAACCTTTAGCCAGACTCACAAAACCAAAAAGGGGAAGACCCAAGTAAATCAGTAGTAAATGAAAGAGGAGATATCACAACAGACACTGCAGAAATTCAAAATATCATGTGAGGCTTCTATGAACAACTGTATGCTACCAAGCTAGAGAACCTGGAAGAAATGGCCGATTTCCTAGATACCTACAAACTTCCAAAATTAAGTAAAGAGGAACTAGATAACATGAACAGGCCCAACACAGCAAATGAAATTGAACAATTATCAAGAACCTTCCCAAAAATAAAAGTCCTGGAGCAGATGGTTTTGCAAATGAATTCTACAAAACCTTCAAAGAAGAACTAATACCCCTACTTTTAAAAGTCTTCCAGAAGATTAGACACTGGAATACTCCCTTCCAGCTTGTATGAAGCCAACATCACTTTGATACCAAAAGCAGACAGGGACACAACCACAAAAGAAATCTCTGAATATATCTCTGAAGAACATAGATGCTAAAATATTGAACAAAATTCTAGCCAACCAGATACAGCAGTATATTAAAAAGATTGTTCATCATGACCAAGTGGGGTTTATCCCAGGCATGCAAGGTTAGTTTAATACATGTAAATCAATCAGCATGCTCCACCACATCAACAAAAGCAAGACCAAAATCACATGGTCATATCAATAGATGCAGAGAAAACCTTTGACAAAATCCAACATCCCTTTATAATAAAAAAAAAGTAGAAATAGATGGAAAATTCCTCAAGATAGTGGAATCTATATATAGCAGACCCACCGCCATCATCATACTCAATGGTGAAAAACTGGAAGCATTTCCCCTCAGATCAGGTACTAGGCAGGGATGCCCACTATCACCATTACTGTATAACATAGTGTTGGAAGTTCTTACCATAGCAATCAGGCAGGAGCAAGGAATTAAAGGCATACAGATTGGAAGAGAAATCAAACTCTCCCTATTTGCAGATGACATGAGATTATGCATAGAAAAACCTAAGCAATCCATCAATTATCTTTTGCATATCATCAGGCAATACAATAAGGTATCAGGCTACAAAATTAATATTCAAAAATCAATGGCATCCCTCTATGCAAACACTAAGTTAGAAGAAGTTGAAATCCAGAAATCAATTCCTTTTACTACAGCAACAAAAAGAACAAAATATCTAGGAATAAAACTAACCAAATAAGTGTAAAATTTGTATACTGAAAATTATGAGTCACTACTCAAGGAAATTGAAAAAGACACAAAGAAATGGAAAGATATTCCATGTTCATGGGTTAGAAGAATTAACATCATTAAAATGAATATACTATCCAGAGCCATATACAAATTTAGTGCTATCCCCATCAAGATCCCAACCACATTTTTTAGGAGAATAGGACAAATGCTACAAATATTTATTTGGAACCAGAAAAGACCTACAATTGCCAAAACAATCTTGAGAAGAAAGAACAGAACTAGAGGCATCACACTCTCAGATCTCAAATTGTATTATAGGGCCATTGTAATAAAAACTGCTTGGTACTAGAGCATGAATAGACATAGTGACCAGTGGAATAGAATTGAAAGAAGTAAGCCCCCATACCTATGGACATCTAATCTTTGACAAAGGTGCCCAGACTATTAAATGGGGAAAGCAGAGTCTCTTCAACAAACAGTGTTGGTAAAAATTGGTTGAAAAATGCAGAAGAATGAAACTGAACCACTATATTTCACCAAATACAAAAGTAAATTCCAAGTGGATCAAGGACTTGGATGTTAGACCACAAACTATCAGATACTTAGAGGAAAATATTGGCAGTACTCTTTTCTGCATAAATTTTAAAGACATCTTCAATGAAACAAATCCAAATACAAAGAGGATTAAGGCAAGTATAAAGTTATGGGATTACATCAAATTAAAAGGCTTCTGCACAGCAAAAGAAATCGCTACCCTAACCAAGAGCCCCCTCACAGAATGGAAGAAGATCTTTACATGCCATATATCAGACAAGAGGCTAATAACCAAAAGATATAAAGAGCTTGCCAAACTCAACAACAAGAAAACAAATAACCCCATCCAAAAATGGGGAGAGGACATGGACAGAATATCCACCACAGGAGATCCAAAAGGCCAAGAAACACATGAAAAAACGCTATAATCTTTGACTGTCAGAGAAATGCAAATAAAGACAACAATGAGATAACACTTCACTCCTGTGAGAATGTCATATATCAGAAAAGGTAGCAGAAGCAAATGCTGGAGAGGTTGTGGAGTCAAAAAAATAGAAAGTAATTTTTCCTGTGTCTTCTACATTTTTTAAAGCTGGCCGTTTTTAAAGCTCCCTCTTGCACTGTTGGTGGGAATGTAAATTGGTCCAACCCTTGTGGAGAACAGTCTGGAGAGCTCTCAGAAGACTAGAAATGGACCTACCCTATAATCCTGCAATTCCACTCCTGGGGATATATCCTAAGGAACCCAACACATCCATCCAAAAAAGTCTGTGTACACATATATTCTTGGCAGCAAAATTTGTAATAGCCAAAACCTAGAAGCAACCCAGGTGTCCAACAACAGATGAGTGGCTGAGCAAGTTGTGGTATATATATACAATGGAATACTACTCAGCTATTAAAAATGGTGACTTCACAATTTTCAGCCGATCTTGGATGGACCTTGAAAAATTCATGTGAAGTGAAATAAGTCAGAAACAGAAGGATGAATATGGGATGATCTCACTCTCAGACAGAAGCTGAATAACAAGATCAGAAGAGAAAACACAAGAAGAACCTAACTGGAGTTAGCATATTGCACCAAAGTAAAAGACTCTAGGTTGGGGGGTGGGGTGGAGAACACAGGTCTAAGAAGGATGACAGAGGACCTAGTGGGGGTTGTATTATTATGTGGAAAACTGAGAAATGTTATGCATGTACAAACTATTGTATTTACTGTCAAATGTAAAACATGACTTCCCCAACAAAGAAATTTAAAAATAGAAAACTGGAAGTATATTGTTCAATAGAATGTAAAACTGAATAAGATGGTATACTTATGCAATAGTACTTATTTGTTAACATTAGTGAACACTAAAGTGCTTTTTACAAAGATAACTTTTGTTATTCTATGTTCAAGTCTTGCCACCACTACAGTAAATATCAAGAAAAAGTTGCCTTAATATAAATGATCCTTGATAGACCAAAATTGAAAATGTTATTTGCTAATAATAATAAATGGGTTTAGGGAAGAAAATCAGATCAGAGATAAAGCTTAAATCATGACAATAACTACTTGGCAATAATAGATCTTTATTTTGTTCTAGCTGTGACACACAAGGTGAAATGCTAAGATGGTTTTGGTTTGGTTGCAATGCAATATGATTGAGATTAACGAGATTTTAAATGACAAGTCACATGCCATATAAATGCTCTTGTGATCTAACAAATAAATTTCTTTCTTGTTAATAAACACAAGAAAGTGTATTTAAAAAGGTTAATGGGACAATAATATTTCATCACTGAATGAACTGTTAAGCTGTTAGTATCTTTCCCTTGAGATGATAGTGAGTGACCTTTTACTGAAGGTTCCACAAAGACTATTAAAGGTGGTTCCATTATAATGAGTTATTATTTTTCAAATTAAGCACTGATTATCAGCTAGCTACAGAGAATGTCTGTTTCACAAAAATAAATAGAAAGCAATTTTTCCTGTGTCTTCCACATTTTTAAAGCTGGCCAAAAGCTTTCAGTCTCTATATTATAGGATTTACATAATCTACTGTATAATTCCACAGACTGGAATCTTTTGGAAATAGGGTGATCATAATGTTTCACTAGTAGTGAACTGTTATAGTTATGTATACTGAAAGTTTTATCATTTGATTTAACTGGAACAATGTTCACATTATTTTTAAAGTTTTAAATTGCAATTGTCTACTATGACCCCTAGACTCCCACAGGCCCAAGGCACTCACAACTATGAATGCTTATAGTTGCTCAAGTGTACTCACACAGATTCCTAGTTCAGGTTTTCATGTAGCACCATATGTAATAGGAGATATAGCAACCCATCTGCATTAGTTGCACCAATGGATCAAGATAACATTCTAGGAAGTGACTTTTGAGACAACAAAGCTATGTTAGCTAATTAACAGTAACTGAAAGCAACAATCCTAAGGATACTTATAAAATAAGGAAATATATATATAAATATAGACAGATAGTCATATAAGTAATAATTGATTCACATCTATGACATTGAGAGGGCTACTGCAGTTTCCAGTGGAGGAAATAGGGATTCAGAACTCTGGTGGTGGGGATGGTGTGGGATTATACACCAGCTGTCCCAGAATTTTGTGAATCAATATTAGATTACTAAAAAGAAAAAAAAAAGGAAAAATGGGATCAATAGAAGGAAAGAATAACAAGGTCAGAGAAATGTGAGAAATATTCAAACAGGTACAAAGTTAGAGAATATAGTAGTTGAACTGAAAGAATTAAAAAAGTATAAGGAGGGACTCAATAGTGGAATGATAGCAACTTAAGGTTGAATCAGTGTACTAGAGGGCATAGGGAATCAACAACAAAACCCTAGATATAGACCAGGTACCATGAGATAGAGCATAGTTCACATGTATCCATAAATTAGGGCAAAATACATACCTGAAAGAAAAAGTACACAATAGTCTGCAGTGAGGCAGTATAAAGTTCATAAAAAAATAGTGTCTACTTAGACTTAGATACGCTCCTCACCTACTTCCTATTAGACTTCCTTCACTCACTCCAAAGCTAACATTATCAAAGTAAGGACTGCAAGAGCTGAATAATGATAAGAGTCTGGATACTTTAAAGATGACTCTTTAGTCACTATCAGGCCACCCCATGAGCTGAGACCCTATTCGGGGAGTCCTGAGATTCTCAAACAGACATGGTGGCCTAGACCTCGAATAAATCCCTCTCTCCATTGTTACCAGTCATCTCTATCAGGAACAACGCAATAGACCCCTTTGTGGGCCCCCATAGGACCTTGCCCTCAACTTGGATCAATAATGGTAGAGAATGTTCCATTCTTCAAAGGGAGGCTGGACAGCATACTCTATGCTACACCTGAGGAAGCTGGGCCCTGATATTGGGGCAGCTTGGAACGTTCCTACTGATGACCACAGAATGTGAACTCAGATCTACAGGGATGCAGAGGTCACATAAGCTCCTAAGCTGATTATGGGCCCCAGATCATCAAATCGATGGGGCTTACAGTCAACAATATTTATACATTTTTCCCATATTTGGGAGCTACTCTCTTCCCTGATCCAGCTTTCTGGTCCTTTTTCCAACCATGATGTCATCTCCCCAGACAATAACTTGGATCCACCTACATATCAGATTTCAAGCTCAGAAGAAAAAGAAAAAAAAAAAAAGCTAGTATAGCCACAGGCCCTTTGGAATATAACTAAAATATGCCTACCAGTTATATACAAAATGGAGAACCCCCTCAACTCTTCATCTGCACTATTCCAGCCTTTAGGTTCATGATTAGACAACCATTTGTTTAGATTTATATATTAACTCTCTTTTCAGACACCAGGTTTCAGATGCTAACATGATACCTACCAGACTTCTCTGGACAGACAACCCCACCAGTATGTCCTGGAACTCATATTCCTCAGAACCCAGCCCCACTAAGGAAAGAGAGAGACAGGCTGGGAGTATGGATTGGCCTGTCAATGCCCATGTTCAGCAGGGAAGCAATTACAGAAGCCAGACCTTCTACCTTCTGCACCTCATAATGACCCTGGGTCCATACTCCCAGACGGTTAAAGAATGGGAAAGCTATCAAGGGAGACGATGGGATGCAGTGTTCTGGCAGTGGGAATTGTGTAGAGTGGTACACCTCTTATCCTATAGTTTTGTTAGTGTTTCCTTTTTATAAATTAAATAATAAAAAATCCCCCAATAATATAAATAAGCTAATAATCAAAAGCATAATAGGAGGGAAATATCAAATAAAATTTTTTATTTTATTTTATAGTGATTTAATAATGATCAACAAAACTGTCGGATAAGAGTGGTACAATTCCATGCAATTCCCACCACCAGAGTTCCATATCCCATCCCTTCCATTGGAAGTTTTCCTATTCTTTATCTGGGAGTATGGAATAAAAATCTTTATGGATGCAGAAGGTGGAGGTCACGTTTCTGTAATTAATTCTCTGCTGGATATAGGTGTTCACAGGTCTGTCCATATCCTCATTCTGTTTTATTTTTCCCTAATGGGGCAGGGTTCTTAGGAAGTGGGGTTCTAGGACACATTGGTGAGTCTACCCAGCGAAGTCAGGTTGGTGTCATGGTAGCATCTGCAAATTGGTGGCTGAAAAGCATTAAGATGTAAAGCAGAGCAAATTGTTTAATAATCAGCAACCGAAAGGAAAGATTTTAGCAGATGAGATTTGGTGTCTTCATGTTGGAAGAATCCAGGAAGTCTATTTAGATATATTCTGAGGGGTCCATGACTTTACTAATTTTTGCCTAAGCCCAATAGCTAACATGCAGGTGGGCTAAAGTACAGTCTGGAAATTAAGGAGGCTAGAGCGTCCCTGCTTTGCCTTACGCTATATCCAGGTTGGGTCTTGACAGCCAGCCACTGCATTGGTGAGAAGAATTGATGGTGCAGTATCTCCCTCTCTCTGGTATATTTAAAAGGTCCACACTTTAATATTTACCTATGAGATGGTATTATATTTAGCATTTACTTCAAAAATAATTAGTACTGTGGAGAAGTGGATTGGATATTGATAAAGCAAATGACTTAAAGACTTCATTAGGGATTCTGGCAGTAGTGCAGCGGGTTAAGCGCACATGGCTATAGGAACCCAGTCGAGCCCCCACTCACCACCTGCCTGGGATTCGCTTCACAGGCGGTGAAGCAGGTCTGCAGGTGTCTATCTTTCTCTCCCACTCTCTGTTTTCCCCTCCTCTCTCCATTTCTCTCTGTCCTATCCAACAACAACGACATCAATAATGGCAACAATGTTAAACAACAAGGGCATAAATAAATAAATATAAAAAAATAATAAAAAAGACTTCATTATTGTTGATCCTGGAGAGTTAGTAAATGAACCTTCCCTATACTGTTATTTCTATATAAATGTTTGTGTGTGTGTGTGTATACGTATGTATATAATGCTTTATTTTTTTAGATTTATTTATTTATTCCCTTTTGTTGCCCTTGTTGTTTTCTATTGTTGTCATAGTTATTGTTGTTGTTGATGTCGTTGTTGTTGGATAGGACAGAGAGAAATGGAGAGAGGAGGGGAAGACAGAGGGGGGAGAGAAAGATAGACATCTGCAGACCTGCTTCACTGCTTGTGAAACCACTCCCTTGCAGGTGGGGAGCCTGGGCTCAAACCAGGATCCTTCTGCCAGTCCTTGCACTTTGTGTCACATGCGCTTAACCTGCTGAGCTACCGCCTAACTCCCTATATAATGCTTTCTATAGGAACATGTAAAAATAACATAATTCAGTTCATATTGGGAGCATTTTCTTTCTATATTCAGAAGCAATTACTAATCCATTTTCACTTCAGTGAGCAGACCTATGCCATGTAATTTCATTATATCTTAGATGGTCTTTCTTTTTCTTTCAAATTACATTGACCCTTATGATTTCACTGTTAATTCCCAGAAAGGTACTTAAAGATATTTTATATGACTGTCATTAAGCATCCTGTTGCTATTACTATGCTTATAGCCACTCAAATGCATATGTTTATAAGTTAATTTATCAATTAATAAGTTCTGCCATTTAGTTTTGAACATCTATATATTTTTAAAACATATTTTTAATATTGTAAGATGACTGACTAGAATGTTAGTCTTTGCTGCTTTATTTTCAGACGTTTAGAATTACTGTATATAGTACATCTTCCCATCTGCTACCATAAATGTGAATTTTAGTTTTATTATGGCTTTAGCCAAGGATGTGATGCTCCCACTAGTACAATTACTAAATCAGTTTTCCATTGATTTAGAATCTTGGAAAACTGAAAACATTTTGACTTGACTTTTTTTTTTTTTCCTCCAGGGTTATTGCTGGGCTCTGTGCCTGCACCATGAATCCACTGCTCCTTGAGGTCATTTTTTCCCCCTTTTGTTTTAGCCTCGTTGTGGTTACTATTATTGCCATTGTTGATGTTGTTCGATGTTGGATAGGACAGAGAGAAATGGAGAGAGGAGGGGAAGACAGAGAGGGGGAGAGAAAGATAGACACCTGCAGACCTGCTTCACCGCTTGTGAAGCGACTCTCCTGCAGGTGGGGAGCCGGGGACTCGAACCAGGATCCTTACGCCAGTCCTTGAGCTTTGCGCCACATGCACTTAACCCACTGCGCCACCGCCCGACCCCCTTTGACTTGACTTTTTAACACTGTTCTATTTCTCTTACATTTTGAAATTTCTCTGTCATGTGTCATTGTATAATAGCAGACCAGATGGTGCTCTTCAAACACTTTAATTTGTCCAAAAGTCAAACTCCAATAAAAGAACTTCAGAAAAATTGACACTAGTGAAAATTATGTTAGAAAAATATATCACTGCTATAATTAATTTATAGATTTTTATAAATTATTATTTCTAGAGATTTATTTTATTGATTACATATGAGAGAGAGAGAAATTCACATGAGATAGAGAGAGGAGAAAGAAATCAGAATACACTCTAATACATGTAGTGCTGGGGACTGAACCCAGTACCTCAGGCATATGAGCACAAAATTCTACTGAGTCATTTTTCCACTCACTTTTTTATAGGCTTATTTTAACAAGGAAAGATAAGGAAATTTGTTTTATCAAATATCAAAATATCTTTTAAGTTAAAAAATTAAATTTTGACTATCTCAAATGATAAAATTAAATTTTTGTGTCACATATTTCAGAACAAGAATTTTCATAAACACATGAGGGAAAAATATTGACAGAATACAGAAGAAAATTTTATAGTTTTTAAGACAAAAGTCCAATTTATGTTACGATTATAAGCATGAAACTAAGTAAAATTTTATTAAATAAATTTCATTGTAAATAACCTATACCCCTGGATTGACCTGTCCATGTCCAGTAGAAAAGCAATTACAGAAGCCAGAACTCCTGCCTTCTACACCACGAAAACAACCTTGATCCATACTCCCAGTGGAGGAGAAGTGATAGGAGGAAGATAAGAGTGCTCTGAACTCCAGCTCAAGAGAGAGAGAGTAGGATAAGGAGAGGGACATATGGAAGTAGTTATATTGTCATGAGTGGCTTGGAGGAGAAGAGAGGATTGGATCAGGAAGAAAAGGGGACAATTATGTATAAATGTAGACATATAGTTGTAGAGATAATGGTTGGCCCATGTCTACAACATTAGGGGAACTGTGGTGGATTGCACTGGGGAGACAAGATTCAGAACTCTGGTGGTGGGAATGGTGTAGATTTAAACCCCTGTTGACATGTACATTTGTAATATAAGTAGGTAAGTAAATAAATAAATAAATAAATAACCTATACCCTCATCCTCTCCTCCCTAAAAAGAAACTACACGGAGCTCATGGTGGCACACATTACCATGAGCAAGCACTTACGTTTGAGCCACAGTGAACCCACCTATAGGGGGAAGCTCACTAGTGGTGAAGCACATTTGTAGGTGTCTATCTTTATCTCTTCCTCTCTGTTTCACCTTCCCTCTCAATTTCTCTTTTTTCTATCTAATAAAATAGAAGAAAAAAGGAAGGAGAAGAAGAAGAAGAAGAAGCAGGAGGAGGAGGAGGAAGAGGAGGAAGAGGAGGAGGAGGAGAAGTAAAAACGGCTGCTGAGAGCAGTGGATTCGTAGGGTTGGCCCCAAGCCCCAGAAATAACACTGGTGGCAATACAAAATAAAAATTAAAAAAAGAGAGAAAGAAAGAAAGAAAGAAAGCAAAAAAAAAAAAGAAAGAAAGAAAGAAACTACAAAAAAAGGAAAATGCAAAACCATCAAAATGGAAACTGCATACTGAGAAATTTTATTTATAATACACAAAGGAACAGAAACCAGAAAGTACATTAGTTGCTTCAAAAGGTCATAACATTTAAAATGATATATGGCATAGGATATTAAGAAGAGTTCCACAGGAAATGATATTCTAGTAGTCATTCAAAACTAATTATTATGAGATTATTTAATAAATGTAGAAAGGTGGTGATAGCAAGAAAACACTTATTTTGTAAGAACTTAGTGATGGTAACTGCTACCTTCCATGTATAAAAGTTTTAGAAGCCACTTTGGAAGAAACTATGTAAGAATATATTTCTGTTGCATACACACAATCCTAAAAGTGAAAACAAAGCTAAAACTATTTTCATTCAAGAAGGGGCAATCAAGGAAATTAAGTCTTTCAAATCAGTTATAAAAAGTAAATTCATAACAGCCAGGTTATCAAAAAATTGAATCAATAGAATGAACACTTTACTAAATTTAAATGCTTTAAATATTTTTAAATTTAAAATAATTTATATTACATGGGAAATTGTCAATCAACTGTTTTGGATAACTAACTTTTTTTTTTCCCTTGGTAACGTTTTAAGGAATGCCAGTTTATGCTTCAACAACCTGCAGGTGTAATGGAAGCGTTAAAAGCCATGATCTTACCCTTATAATGTTTATTTTGAACTTCTGACTTCAAGAACTATAAGGTAACACATGTATTTATGCTTAAGTAAAAAAAAAAAAGGTGGTAAGTTGAATCAAGTACTGAATTCAAATGACAATCACAGTATTAAAATTAAGTGCAGGAGTCAGGCAGTGGAGCAGCGGGTTAAGCACAGGTGGCACAGAGCACAAGGTCCAGCATAAGGATCCGGTTTGAGCCCCCGACTTCCCACTTGCAGAGGACTCGCTTCACAGGTGGTGAAGCAGGTCTGCAGGTGTCTATTGTTCTCTCCCCCCTCTGTCTTTCCCTCCTCTCTCCATTTCTCTCTGTTCTATCCAACAATGACAACATCAGTAACAACAATAATAACTACAACAATAAAACAAGGGCAACAAAAAGGAATAAATAAATTTAAAAAAAATTAAGAGCACTATCTCTCCCTAAAATATCTGAAACTACAGGAGGTTGATACAAAAGTAGGACAGAAGAAATGAAAAATGATGAAGGATGAAGATGAGGAAAAGGTGGAAGAGGTAGAGAAGTAGAAGAGAAGGAAGAGGAGGAGTAGTGATGGAGTGGTAGAAGGGCAGGTAAAAGAAAAAACAAAGACAGTGCAGTGATCTATATGTATGTGTCCTCAAATCTTTGTTATAACTTGATCTGATGATGTTAAGGGATATGGCCTTCAGGAAGTGATTAGGTCATGAGGATGGAACATTCGTAAATGAGATTCATTCCTCTCATTTAGTATATGAGAATACAACAAGAAGTATGAAATCTAAGAAAGTTCTTATCTCACCTCATCATATTACTTTAATCTCAGATTCCTTGCTCCTGGAATGGTGAAAAATAAATGTGTTGTTTACAAGGTTCCTACTATGTGATATTTTGATGTAGTACAAAATTACCTGCATTTCTCTGAAAGGCAACTGCTTGATAGTTTTGCTCATATGTGAAACACAAATAAATTAAATATATGAACTTGTTTAAAAAAATGAAAGTAGCCAAAGTATATCTAAGAATTTGTGAAAATAATGGCTGTTTGCCTAGACGGGTGAGGCACAGTACTATTGTGGTGTGGCATAGAACTATATCCTTACTATCATATGGTCTTGTAAACCATTATTAAATAACTAATGCATATTTTTAAGTTTACATGTATTTACTATGTGCATTTTAAAAAACCAATCTCATTATTTTCATCTGATATTTCTTCAGACTTGTTCATGATTTGTTACATGTGACAGATTCCATAGATTTGTTGTATAAATGCTTACCAGAGAATAAGGCTGTTTATAGTAAATTGTTAATTAACTGTGTGGTTTTACCCATAACACACAATGATGGTTCATACAGGTTGATCATGTAAGGTATAAGAAAGAAACCAGTAGAAAGGAAATAATATGAGCAAAGATAATAGGGTGAAGTGGTAGCACTAAAATTTTGGTGTGTTCTTACTGTAAAATGATAAGAGCATCTAAGAAGATCACCTTCAGCACCCCCATAATGATCCTGAGTCCATGCTCCCAGAGGGATAAAGAAAGGAAAGCTATCAAGGGAGGGGATGGAATACAGAGTTCTGATGGTAGGAACTGTGTGGAAATGTACCCATCTTATCCTATGGTCTTGTCAGTATTTCCATTTTATAAATAAAAATTACATAATAAAAAGAGGGTTACAGGGAGACTGTCTACAGAGGAGGAAAAGTTAAAATAGAAGGAGACAAAGTGATGCCCTTTGAAGAAAGAAAGGGGCCAGGAGCCAAGGAATGCAATAAGTATTTCGCAGGAGGTAAGAAAGGCAAAGAAATAGATTGTTCCCTAGTTCCTTCTTTGGGAACATGATGCTGTGAAGATCATGAAACTGCAGATCTTTGGGAATATAGGAGCATATTCTTATTACTTTCAAGCCTCTAACTTTGTAGTAATTTGTTACAACTGTAATAAAATGTGATACAGCTGGTTAAAAAAAATAAGAAGATCCCTTGACATGTCCTGAGGACAAATGCCCTCTTACAAATGAACCACTGAGTGGAGAGAACAAAGACATTTCATTCATTTTGGCCAATCACATTCTTTTTTTAATTTTTTTTATTTATAAAAAGGTAACACTTACAAAACCATAGGATAAAAGGGATACAACTCCACACAATTCCCACCACCAGAACTCTGTATCCCATCCTCTCCCCTGATAACTTTCCTATTCTTTATCCCTCTTGGAGTATGGACCCAGGGTCATTATGAGGTGCATAAGGTAGAAGGTTTGGCTCCTGTAATTGCTTCCCGCTAACATGGTCATTGACAGTTCGATCCATACTCCCAGCCTCTCTCTCTCTTTCCCTAGTGGGGCAGGACTCTGGAGAAGCAGGGCTCCAGGACACATAGGTGGGGTCGTCTGTCCAGGGAAGTCTGTTTGGCATCATGTTAGCATCTGGAACATGGTGGCTGAAAGAAGAGTTAACATATAAAGCCAAACAAATTGTTGACTAATCATGTACCTAAAGGTTGGAATATTGCAGATGAAGATTTGGGGGTCTCCGTTTTGTAGATAGTTAGTAGGCCTATTTTAGTTATTTTCCAAAGGGCCCATGACTATACAATTTTTTTTTTTATTTCTGAGCCTGACATCTGATATGCCGGTGGACCCATGTTATTGTCTGGGGAGGTGATGCCATGGAGTCCTAGTCGGGGAGTCCTGAAATTCCCAAATAGACATGATGGACCAAGACCTCGAATAAATCCCTCTATTGTTACTGGTCATCTCCTTCAGGAACAACACAATAGACCCCTTTGTGGGGCCCCATAGGACCTTGCCCTCAACTTGGATCAACAATGGTAGAGAATGTTCCATCCTCCAAAAGGAGGCTGGGCAACATACTCTATGTTCCACTTGAGGAAGATGGGTCCTGAAATTGGGGCAGCTTGGAACGTTCCTACTCATGACCACAGAATGTGAGCTCAGATCTACAGGGATGCAGAGGTCACATAGGCTCCCAAGCTGAATATGGGCCTCAGATCAAATTAAATTAATGGGGTTTACAATCAACAATATTCATAACACTTTTCCCATATTAGGGAGCTACTCTCTTCCCTCATCCAGCTTTCTATCCATTCACATCCTTATTCAATTTCTTCAAACTTAACTTATTTCTGTCATGTAAGAGAAAAAAATTAAAAAACATTTAGTTCTTAAAACTGGGACACTCACAGATACTTGCAATTCCAAATTTATATAAGCCAGTATTATAATTAGAGTCTAATTTCTTACTTGGTTAGTAGAGAAAAGTTCAAAATACAACCAATCTTCATTTTGGAAGTTTTTTTGTTTTTTTTTTTAGTTGTGCCTGAAGTCAATTAGGTATTTGGAAGGCTTAGCTTAATGCCTATACACAGAAGTGAAATTGTTTTAATGACTTAGCTAGTGTCTGCAAACTAAAATAATAGAGTCTTCAGGGATTTAAAGCTTCTGAGATATAAATATAAGAATTTGTACATGAAGAAAGTGAACTGAAATTCATGCTGTGAATGGGTGAGATTTCTATTTATTATAAAACATAGCAAGAATAAATATCGAATGACTTCACTTTTTCCAACTCATGTTTTGATGAAACTTTTCCTTAAAGAAATCACTTGAATTTATTCTCTTATAGATGTTTTGGGCCTATAGTCTCCATTTACTCAAGTATCATGATCTCTGTGACTTAAATATTTCATTTCCACAATTCATTAATACAGCTATCAAAAATAATGGACTAAATTCTTCAGCAGGTAATTTATATCAATTTAAATAATGCATCTCCGTTTTCAATTATGATATAAAGACTGTTAGTCTGAGGATAGAAAATCTTAAATAAAAAAAGATTTTACAATCCTTTCCCAACCTAATAATCTTAATTTTCCCGACCTAATAATCTTAATCTTAATCCTAATCATCTTTCCCAACCTAATAATCTAATAGTCAAAATAACAGAAAAGAGTTTAAAAAATCATCAATGCCTCAGAATTTTTTTTAGTTGAAATTCTTTTACCTGTGGCTCATTGTTTAATGCACACTGTATGACCTTTCTCCCAGAAAATGACCATTCCTAAGTATCATGACATTAAAGAATGGAATAATAAATTTTTATGATGTCTTTGCCATTTATTGGATACACAAGTTGAGGTAATGATAGGTAGACATTTTGTACTACTAGAATCATAATATTGATACATGGAATAGTGAGGCATAGATACCAAGAGTATAAGAAACTGCAATAATGTTAGTTATAAATGATAAGTTTTATTTGGTCTGAATCTGCATACTTCCTAAGGCAATAAATATTTTCATTCAATGTGCTTCATTAGACCTAGACAGAAGAGGTATGTTTTTGTTATTATAAAATTTAGAGAGCCAGAATTGTCTCTCTAAATTTTAGCACTCTTAGTTTTCTCACTAACCTGGATGAAGATCATAGTACTTATCCCACTTCATTATTATGAAAATTAATTTTGGGTGAATTTTTTGTTATTAACAGAACAGTGGGTGGGAGAAAATTAGGAGGGAAACAGTGCAGTGAAAAATACACTGCATGCAAAGCAGGCACAGCTCTAAATAAGGAAACTGCCAAAAATTAAATACCTTTTAGAGAGGGTTGGTGTAATGTTTGATATATATGTTTAGTATACACTGGAGATATTTATTACTATTATTATCATTTTTGTGATTAATATTTCAAAAGGCTACAGACAGCTATATAATTACTGTGCCTGTCATTTGTCAATTGAAGTGTATCCATATATCTATTAGTTCTTTTTACACAGGAAATCATTCTAAATTTTAGTTGCTTAAAACAGCAGTTACTCATTAACATTTCACACTGAGTATAGAGTAGGATCTGGCTGATTCAGACTGACATTATCTTGGTGACCCTGCTTACTGCCTATTTTGGACACAACAGGACAGTCATTTCCCTCCTAGGGTAGTGGACTGTGCAAGTCTTATTTCTCATAGAGAAGACAGATTAGCAAGAAAGTGAATGAATAACAGAAAGTCTCTTAAAGCCCAGAATTGGCACACAGTGTCACATTTACCAGCTTGTCATTGCTCACAGATGGTCAAACCCAGCATCATGGAGCAAAGAACACTGCACATAAATGAAGTTGTGTCAAGGGAGCAGTATGAGAATAGAGGACAAGCATTCAATAATTGTTATCTCATAGTTTATCAATCAAATTGAGATGAAAGTGATTTTTCTGTAAGTCTTGTTGAATTTATTCAGCACAGGAGCCTGTGTAACCTCTGCATCCCTGTAGGTCTGAGCTTTCATTCCATGGTCACAGGTAGGAACATTCCTGGCAGCACTCATTTCAGGACTAGTCTTCCTCAAATGGCAGAGTATGTTGACCAAGCTTCCCTCCAGAGAGTGAGGCAATTTCTGCCACTGTTGTTCTACATTTAGGGTAATGTCCTGTAGAGGCCTACAAGACCCCTCATCTTTTTTATTTTTTTAAATTTATTTCCCCTTTTTGTTGCCCTTGTTTAACATTGTTGTGGTTATTGATGTCATTGTTGTTGGATAGGACAGAGAGAAATAGAGAGAAGAGGGGAAGACAGAGAGGGGAGAAAAAGATAGACACCTGCAGACCTGCTTCACCACTTGTGAAGCAACCCCCCTGCAGGTGGGGAGCCGGGAGCTCAAACCGAGATCCTTACACTGGTGCTTACCACCAGACTCCCTTGACTTTCTATTTCTATCTGAAAACAAACAAACAAAAGTTGGCCTTGAGTGGTGATACCTCAATGGTGACAAAATAAAAACAAAACTAAACAGGAGGAGGAAGAACACAAGGATGTGGAGGAAGAGGATAAGAAAGAGAATGGGGTGTTGGTGGTCTAGGAGGAGAGGGGAGTTTTTTTTTTTTCTTTTTTTTGTACAAAGAAGTATATGCTATCCCAAGTTTAAGACACAAAATCAGTTAATTCTCAGTTGGATATATGAAGTTTCAAAAACCAATTAAATGATTGAGTTAGATAACTAACTAGAGATGTATAATGGGTACTACTTGTGTAGGACTTGATCCTAAATAATCTTGGATTAACTTTGAGTTTCAGTGGGGACAAATCCTTGAAGTTTGTCAGTACCCAAGACAGACCAGCTTTGTATCACTACAGGGTTTAGTTTCTGAACACGTAATAGAGATATTTTTTTCCATTTTTGTTTTGTTTTGCTTTTTTCAGGTAAAGACAGGTTTGCAGAAAGAGCATGAAAGAAATAGCACTGAAATTTCCTTCAGTGTGGTGGGTACAAGGTTTAAACCTGTGTCATGCACATTTTAAAGCAATACACTATCCAAGCAAGCTGTTTCACTGGCTCTGTATCTGTCATTTTATAAACACACATTCAATGAATTTGCCTTGACTTCCTTTCTTCCTGTGATGGTTGGATGGGATATATGACTGACACAGAAAATAAACAGACATTCAGTGGCAACAGATTGGAGAGTCTGTAATATTTTTTTCTCATCCTTACACTGAACTTTGCCTTTATCAAGGATTCCTAAACTTCTAACTCTGGATTGGTGAATTTATATAATTCTTTGTAGTTATTAAAGTCATAAATACTTTAAACCTAACAGGTTAAAAAAGATGGCATGAAGGGGCCAGTGATTCCATATGGTTGAGACCATGAGAAACCAGGTTCAAGTCCCTAGCTGCAGAGGGGAAGCTTCAAGTGTGCTGAAGCAGGTCTGCAGACTTTTCATAAGATTTTCTTTAAAAAAATCTCCTGTTCCCCTCTCCCCACCCAATTTCTCTCTGTCATATATATCAAGAAAAAGATATGTAGCAAGAATATATATATATATATATATATATATATATATATATATATATATATAAAGAAAGAGAGAAAAAGAAGGGAAGAAAAAGAAAAGGAGTCTGAGCAGCAGCACACCAGGTTAAATACACATAGTGCTAAGAGCAAGGACCTGCACAAGGATCCCAGTTAGAGCCCTTAGCTACGAGTATGAATGGGATGGTAGGGGTGCTGGGGAGATGACTCTTCACCAGTGGTGAAGCCAATCTGCAGGATTTCTCAGTCTCTCTCTCTCTCTCTATCTCCCCCTCCTGTCTCAATTTCTTTCTGTTCTACCCAATAAAGAGAGAGACACAGAGAGAAAGCAGTAAAAGAAGAGAGAGAGAGAGAGAATGGAAGGAAAAAAGATGTCCACCCTGGAGGTAAAAAAGAAAAAAGAAAAGAAGGCCACGGGGATTCATTAGTCTCAATCCTGTTATTCATTTCTTTTAAAGTTGTTTTTATTTATTTAATTTTTATACAGACAGCATGAAATTGAGACGGGAGGGTGAGATAGGGAGGTAGACCCTGAAGCTTCCTTCCAACACATTGGGACCCAGGCTTGAACTTGGGTCCTTACATATGATAATGTGTGAGATCAACCAGGTGTATTACCCCCAGCCCCCAAATATCATTTTTTGTCATCATTCATTTGGACTTCCATACTTTCACAGTCTTTCCACATTTAATCAAGCATCTTCATTCTGTCAAAAATTATTTCCCAAAGTAAATATTTAATCTAATAAAATCTGCTTAAAATTCTTCAGATTTTACAATGAATAGTGGACAAAATATAGATTTTTCTCTCTATCTCTTTCTCTCTTTTTGCCTGCAGTTGTTATGGCTCAGTGCCAGCACTATGAATCCACCCCTTCTGGTGCCCCACCCCTTTCATTAGATAGGACAGAGAGAAATTGAGAGAGGAGAGAGGAGGGGGAGATATAGAGAGGGAGAGAAAGACAACTGCAAATCTGTTTCACTGTACATGAAGTGTCCTGCTGCAGTTCGCTTAACTGTGTGTGTGGCCTCCCAGTCCCCAATCTAGGTTTTCTAACATGGCATAGAAGTTACTTAACAATTTGTAATTTATCTGGTCATGTTCACTTTTTCGAATTAGTCATAGCTTTTATTTTGTGTGTGTGTATTTATAGAAAAAATTGCAATTTCTGTGAAGGTAATAATATTTGTATTTTTACTTAAAATTAATTGGGGGGTTAATTGTTTACACACACAGGCACAGTTTCTCATCACCCTTGATTTATGTCTAAGAGACACAAAAGGATCCCAATATCCCTTCATCCTGCCCCTTAACCTCCTTCCCTAGAGCCCTGTGCTTTGGAGCAATATGCCATAGCCATCCCAAGTTTTTACCTTGTGTTTTCCCTTATTTTTTTATTTATTTAGGTCCACTTATAAATGGAACATTCATGTTGGTCTTCCTCTTTCTGGCTTGTCTCACTCAACATGATGCATTCAAGTTCTGAATATGATGCATTCAAGCAATGACTTCAACAATTTTAATGACTTCATAGTTTTCCATTGTGTACCACAAATTTCTTAGCTGCTCATCTGTTGTTGGGCAGCCAGGTTGCTTCAAAACTTGGGCTATTACAAACTGTACTGCTAAAAACTTTGATGTGCACAGGTCATTTTGGATATGAGTTTTTGTTTTCCTTGGGGAAATCCCAAGGCTAAGGATTGCTGAGTCATAGGTTAAGTCCATTCCTAATGTTCTGATGAATCTCCAGACTGTTTTCCATAGTGGTTGGACCAACTTATATTTCTACCAGCAATATAGGAGAAGCCTTTTTCTGACAGTGCCTCTTCAACACTTGGTGTTTCTGTTTTTTTTCTAGTGTAAGGCATTCTCACAGGTGTATTTAGTTTCATTGCTGTTTTTATTTCCACAACACCCCTGCTTTTCAATAAGATTGTCTTTTACTAGGTTATGGGACTTTGTTAGAAAGTGAACCACCTGAGATGAAATTAGAGTGTACTATAAAAGGAAAAGTCTCACCTGAATAATGAAGCTAAAGGGTTGTCGTTCTGTACTATAAAAGGAAAAGTCTCACCCGAATAATGAAGCTGAAGGGTTGTCGTTCCACACGTGAAGTCTCTGGACACAGTCTGAGGTGAAGCATGTTGAGGTGGCAATCATTGCGTTGGTTAGGTTGTGATCGGTGGATGCAATATTATTTGGTATGGATTGGGAGAGGCATACGGGAAAGTGGGCCCTATCCAAGGGTTCCAGGACTGGGGGAAGTAGAGGGTCTATAGTAGAGATGTGAGGTTCCTGCTGTCTTAGGGTTCAAAGAGAAAATTGATAGTTAATGTTATCATCACATTATTTGGTAATTGGGTTAACTTTGAGAAGTCCTTCTGTTATGGTTTGCTGTACAGTATCCAGTATCTTGTATATAGCTGTGCTATTGGATGCTTCTAATCTACTTGGTCTAGGCTTTTGAGAGAGTCCGCATATCAAATACACAGCCTATGTATTAAAAAGATTCAGTTTGTGTTTTGAAAAACTTTGAGACATACAATTCATTTTCCCCCTCTCATATTAATTAACTACTGATTTATATGTCTACATTTTGCTAGGAGTGTACATAAACACCATTCCCACCACCAAAAGACTGTGACCCATCCCTCCCACCCACTCCCACCCCCCACTGTCCCAGGAAGCTGCATGTCTACCCCTCACCACAGGGTTTTTACTTTGGTGCCCTACTTACAATTTGGTCAGGTCCTGCTTTTAGTTTCCCTTTCAGATCTTCTTAGTTAACTTCTGTTGATGAGTGGGATCATCCCATACTCATCTTTATCTTTCTGACTTAGCTCACTTAACATAATTGCTTCTAGCTCTGTCCAAGATGGGTCAGAGAAGGTGGGTTCATTGTTCTAGATAGCTGCATAGTATTCCATTGTGTATATATACCACAGCTTTCTCAGCCACTCATCTGTTGTTGGGCACCTGGGTTGCTTCCAGGTTTTAGCAATTATGAATTGTGCTATTGTGCTGCTATGAACATAGGAGTACACACCTCTTTTTGGTTGGGTGTTATGGAGTCCTTGGGGTATAACCCCAGGAGAGGAATTATTGGATCATATGGAAGGTCCATGTCTAGCCTTCTGAGAGTTTTCCAGACTGCTCTCCACAGAGGCTGGACCAATTTACATTCCCACCAGCAATGTAAGAGGGTTCCTCTGTCCCCACATGCTCTCCAGCATTTGTTGCTGCTGTCCTTTTTGATGTATTCCATTCTTACAGGAGTGAGGTGGTATCTTAGTGTTGTCTTAATTTGCATTTCTCTGACAATCAGTGACCTAGAGCAGTTTTTCATATGTTTGTCAGCCTTTTGGATCTCCTCTGTGGTGAGTGTTTTGTTCATATCCTCTGCCCATTTTTGGATGGGGTCATTTGCTTTTTTGGTGCTAAGTTTGCTGAGCTCTTTATATATTTTGGTGATTAGTTTCTGTGAGAGAGAGCTTATGTTGACATGTATCCATAAACTACTGCAAAACATATACCTGAAAGCAGAAGTACACTAGAGTTTGTAGTGAGTACCTCCCTAACACTTCCTCTCCACTATTCCAAGCTTTGGGTCCATGATTGCTCAACAATTTGTTTGGCTTCGTATGTTAACTCTCTTTCCAGTCACCAGGTTCCAGATGCCACCAGGATGCTGGCCAGGCTTCCCTGGATTGAAGACCCCACCAATGTATCCTGGAGCTCAGCTTCCCCAGAGACACACCCTACTAGGGAAAGAGAGAGGCAGACTGGGAGTATGGACTGACCAGTCAACGCCCATGTTCAGTGGGGAAGCAATTACAGAAGCCAAACCTTCTACCTTCTGCAACCCTCAATGACCCTGGGTCCATGCTCCCAGAGAGATAGAGAATGGGAAAGCTATCAGGGCAGGGGGTGGGTTATGGAGATTGCGTGGTGGGAATTGTGTGGAGTTGTACCTCTCCTACCCTATAGTTTTGTTAATTAATCCTTTCTTAAATTAAAAAAAAAAGATTGTCTTTTTATTATCTAGTGCCTTCTTTGAGAATTTTGACTATCTTTTCTTTTTCAGATGTATGAAATATAAAATTTTTCTCCCCCTCCACAGAGGTCTCTTTGTTATGGTGGTGATTCCCTTTGCCTTGAAGAAGCTTTTCAGTTTGATGTAGTCCCATTCGTCTATTTTTGCTCTTGTTTTCCTTGCAATTGGATTCAAATCAGTGACAATGTTGCAAAAACTTAAATGGAAGAGAATTCTGCCTGTTTTCTTCTTCTAAATATTTGATAGTTACTAGTCAAACTTCTAAATCTTTGAAACGTTGGACTTAACTTTTATAAATGATGAGATTTGGTGGTCAAATTTCATTTTCTGCATGTTTTAGTTCAATCTTCTCAATACCATTTGTGAATAGACTTCCTTTTCCATCTGTACCACTGTCAAAAGTTAGTTGGCCAAAGGTATGGGGGTTGCTTTCTGGGTTCTTAATTCTATTCCAGTGGTCATTGTGCCTATTTTTTGTTTCAGTAGCAGGCTGTTTTGAATATAGTGCCTCTATAGTATGTTTTGAGGTCAGGAAGCTTAATGTCTCCATTCTTGCTCTTCTCGTTCAGGATTGTTTTATTTATCCTGGGTATTTTCTATCTCCAAAAAAACTTGTTTTTACTTTGTGTTCTGCTTTCATGAAGAATTTTATTAGACCTTCATAGAGATTGTATTAAATCTCTGTAGTACTCTGGGTAAAATAGTCATTTTGATAATGTTAATTATTTTAATTTGTGAGCATGCGATGTCTTTTTATTTCTTTGTATTTTCTTCTTGAGAAGTGTCTTGTAGTTTTCAGTATGCAGGTCTTTCACTTCCTTTGTGGTATTTGATTTTTTTCTGATATGGTAAATGTAATTGATTCCAAAATTTCTTCTTCATCTGGTTTGGTGTTTGCATAGAGCAAAACCACTGATGTTTGTATGTTGATTTTGTAGCCTGTCATCTTACTATAATTTCCAATATTTTCCTACTGGATTATATAGGATTTTTAAAAAATTATATTTATTTATTGGGTAGATGCAGCCAGAAGTCAAGAAGGAAGGGGGAGATAGAGAGGGATAGAGACAGAGAGACACCTGCAGCCCTGCTTCATCGCTCGCAAAACTGTCTCCCTCAGGTGGGGACTAGGGGCTCAAACCCAGGTCCTTCTGTAACATGTGTGCTCAACCTGGTGCGCTACATCTTCCAATCTGTATGCATTTAATCTCTCTCCTGTGACTAAGACTCCCAAGACTATGTTAAATAGTAATGAAAAGGGTAGGGAGCACTGTCTTTCACTTGACAATAGAGGGAAAACTTTCAGCTTCTCTTCATTGACTATGATGCTGGTTGCTGGATTGCTTTACATAGATCCTAGTAGTTTGAGGAATTTTCCAGCTACCCCTATTCTTTTAATGTTTTTATCATGAAGGGATGCTGCCTTTTGTCAAAATATTCCTCTGCATCTGTTGAAATAATCATGTAGTTTTGGATTTCCTTTATAGATGTGGTGAATAACATTTATATTATTATTATTATTTATTTATTTATTCCCTTTTGTTGCCCTTGTTGTTTTATTGTTGTAGTAATTATTATTGTCATTGTTGTTGGATAGGACAGAGAGAAATGGAGAGAGGAGGGGGAGAGAAAGATAGACACCTGCAGACCTGCTTCACCGCTTGTGAAGTGACTCCCCTGCAGGTGGGGAGCCAGGGCTCGAACCGGGATCCTTCTGCCGGTCCTTGTGCTTTGCGCCACCTGTACTTAACCCGCTGCACTACAGCCTGACTCCCTTGAATAACATTTATTAACTTTGTATATTGAACCAGTCTTGCATCTCTGGGACATATCCCACTAGGTCATAGTGTATAACTGGTTTTTTTTTTCTTCTTTATTGGGGATTAATGGTTTATAGTCAATGGTAAAATACAGTAGTTTGTATATGTGCAATATTTCTTAGTTTTCCACATAACAGTTCAACCCCCTCTAGGTCCTCCTCTGCAATTATGTTCTAGGACGTGAACTCTCCCTACCACCCCAAAGTCTTTTACTTTGGTGTAATACACCAAATTCAGTCCAGAATTTCTTTCATTCTCTTTCTTTCTTTCTTTCTTTCTTTCTTTCTTTCTTTCTTTCTTTCTTTCTTCTTTTTGTTAAATTTTTTATTTATTAGAAAGATAGGAGGAGAAAAAGAACCAGACATCACTCTGGTACCTGTGCTGCTAGGGATTGAACTCAGGACCTCATGCTTGAGAGCCCAATGCTTTATACACTGCACCACCTCCCAGACCACCGTTTAGAATTTCTTATTGCACAAGATTGGTAGTATTTTCTTTAAGTTATTCCTTGTCTGAAAAGATCTTTAGGGCCCCATCCATCTGAATGAGAGTCTGACTGAATAGAGTATTCTATGTTGAAAGCCTTATCTCATTGAGAACTCTATAAATGTCTTGTTATTTTCTTCTGACTTTTATAATTTTATAATTTATAATTTTTTTGTGGGCGGGGGGATTGGGGATTTGTTCCCATTCTAAGTTTTTTTTCTTTTTTTTTTATTTAAGAAAGGATTAATTAACAAAACCATAGGGTAGGAGGGGTACAATTCCACACAATTCCCACCACCCAATCTCCATATCCCACCCCCTCCCCTGATAGCTATAATTTATAATTTTTATAAATTCTGTTTGATCATAGTCTTATGGACTTTTCAATATAAGAAATCATTTTTCCCTTGCTGCTTTCAGGATCTTTTCTTTGTTTTGGTCTTTGTCAGTTTAAAAATTATGTACTGCAGCTAGGTGGTGGTGCACCTGGTTGAATGCACATGTTACAATGTGAAAAGACTCAGGTTTAAGTCACCAGTCCTTGCCTGCAGTGGGAAAGTTTTGCAAGTGGTGCAGTACTTCAAGTGTCTATCTGTCTCCCTGTCTTCCCCCTTCCTCTTGATTTCTGGCTACTACAAATAAATATTTAAAAAATAAAAAAACAATAACAATATAAAAAATAAATAAAAGAGATATACTTTGGTGTGAATAGGACTGAATTAGTTCTATTTGAGATTTGCTGTAATTCTTGGATGTAAGTTTGTTCCCACTTGGGAAGCTGGGGAAATTTCTCTGCTTTTATGCCATTCAGTTAAGTTTTTCTCTTGTCTCTGCCAATTCTGGTATTCTTATTATCTGGATTAATTCTATTATCAGAATGTAGTTTCTTCTGACTCATCTCAGGTATTTCTGATGTTAATTTCATTATCTTTTTATCAATTCATTATTTATTCATTTTATCTATTTACTATTATTTTATCTATTCATTATCTATTTTCTAGGTCAGTTAGTATTTTCGTCATGCCCCCCTCTTTCATCTTCTGTTTTGCTGTTTCTGTTCTCTGGCTCTGTAGTTCTGCTTCCTAGTCACTCCAGTCTGTTTGTTAACTCAGCAATTATTTTTCTGTTCTCAACATCTTTGACTTTCAGTTTAGCCATTGTGACTTGACACTCTGTTGTTGTTACTGTATATAGCTCAAATACTGTGTTCTGATCCTCAGCTACTCTAGTGAATAATTTGGCTAAAGCATTTGATAATATTTATACTGAAGCCACACAATTATTGTTTCCCACATATAATTTGTTCCTTCTAGGCCAAAGAGAGTGTCCACATTTTATAGTGATATAAATATTGTTATAAATTTGACTTACCTCTTTCTTATATCTGCTTTATCTTGGTCAGTATGCTCATCATGTTCAAGCATCATAGGCTAATGTTTCACATTGATTCACAGTATGGTCATCAAGGTGTGATACATCATGGTATAAGGGATTAACTGTTAAACAGTGACTATAGAATTTAGTTTTATGGCAAGGTACAGCCAACAAAGATTAGATTTTCAGTCTGCCTTTATGCTTTTAATAAATTTCCAGGTAAAATGTTTCAAAAGTTCAACATGAATTACAGTAAATGGTATTATTCTGGAGGCTGACAAAAAGTTTAGGAGCATATTTAACAATAATCCAGAAAGGAGTGATTGTATTCCTTATTGGAATAAACTTATAAATAAAAGGTCAAAATAATAAGGTTTTTGGGTCATTTATCTGGGAATCTGATAAATTGAATAAAGAAAGTATATCAACAATGATTATCAATCCTTCAAGTATTTTAAGTAATTTTTATTTGTGACTAATAGTGATTTGCTATATTGTAAGTTTACACTGTATAGTTCCGTACCACAACCAAGGTGTGTGTGTGTGTATGTGTTTGTCTACATATACATATTAATGTATTAGAAGCATCTTTTAAGATTTGAAAGAATAATCTACATTTCCTTGGAAATAGTCTTATGAATGATATATAACATGTGGAATGAGTATTTTTAGGAGGTGACTCAGTACTCCAAATAGCTTTATAACAAATGTCCATTATTTGAATGAACAGCAGTGTTAAGCCTGATGTTGATATCACAAGATTGTTATTATGCTAAATTACATTATATGGCTTAATGTGATTTGTTATCTAATAACCTATAAAAGTCTCATATTTCAAAAGTAACTTATTCATGAAACAAAACATGAAAAAAATTCTTTCTAGTTTCTTAATTAGGCTTATTATTATTATTATTATTATGGTGATCATTTCAAAATATATACAAATGTCAAATCTTGTTGTAAACCTAAATCTAACATATTTGCTAATAATTCCATGATTAAAATATTATCAACTTAGTTCTTGATGTGAAAATTTAATAAATGCAATCTACTGTAAACGAAACTGCCTGTTACTGGGACCAAAAAAGACATGCAGACCAGTAGGATAAAACTGAAGATCCAGAAATAAGCCCCTAAATAGATAGCCAGCTCATTTTTGACAAGGGGGTCCAAACCATTAAATGGAGAAAGGGGTGTCTCTTCAACAAATGGTGCTGAGAAAACTGGATTGAAACATTCAAGCAGATGAAATTGAACCATCATTTATCATCATGCACAAAAGTCAACTCCAAGTGGATCAAGGACATGGACATTACACCAGAAACTGTCAAATGATAGAAGAAAACATTGGCAAAACACTTCATGACCTATGCTTCAAAAATTCCTTCAAAGATTCAAATCTAATAACAAAGAAAATAAAAGAAAAATAAACCAATGTCACTACATAAAACAGAAAAACTTCTGCACAGCAAAGGGTACTATTTCCCAAACAGAAAGATACCCAGTGGTGTGGGAATCTTTACACAACACACATAAGACAAAGGACGGATAACCAAAATATACAAAGATGTCAGTAAACTAAACACCAAAACAAAACAAAACAAGACAAAAAAAAACTAAAAAAACAACAAGCAACCCCATTAGAAAAAGGAGCCAGGACATGGAGAGAGACCCAGAGATCCAATAGCTATATGAGAAGGTGCACAAGGCACAAGGTCACTGAACCTCAGAGAAATGTAAATACAGACAACAGTGAAATACCACGTTACACCTATGAGAATGTCATACCTCAGAAAAGACAGAAATGACAAATGTTGGAGAGGATGTGGAGAAAAAGGGAAACTTTTGCATTACAGGTGAGAGTACAAAATGGTTCAACCATTGTGGAAAGCAATTTGGAGACTTACTGGAACACTAAGAATTTTTTTTTTTTAATTTGGAAAGGAGACATTAACAAAACCATAGAATAAGAGGGGTACAGTTCCACACAATTCCCACCACCCGATCTTCATATCCCATCCCCTCCCCTGATAGCTTTCCCATTCTCTATCCCTCTGAGAGTATGGACCCAAGGTCATTGTGGGTTGCAGAAGGTGGAAGGTCTGGCTTCTGTAATTGCTTCCCCGCTGTACATGGGCGTTTATTGGTCCATCCATACTCCCAGTCTGCCTCTCTCTTTCCTTAGTAGGGTGGGGTTCTGGGGAAGTGGAGCTCCAGTACACATTGGTGGGGTCATCTGTCCAGGGAAGTCTGGTAGGCATCATGCTGGCATCCAGAACCTGGTGCCTGAAAAGAGAGTTAACATACAAAGTCAAACAAATTGTTGAACAACCATGGACCTAAAGACTGGAATAGTGCAGATGAAGTATTGGGGGGTATTCCCTGCAGACTCTTGTGTACTTTTGCTTTCAGGTATATATTTTTCCCTAGTTTATGGGCACATGTGAACATTTGCTCTATCTCAGGGGACCTGGTCTATATCTAGGTTTGGGGACTTTATTGGGGAGTGGAACACCTGGAATGGAATTAGAGAATACTATGAAAGGAAAGGTCTCACCCGAGTGATGAAGCTGAAGGGTTGTCATTCCACACCTGGAGTCTCTGGTCACAGTCTGAAGTGAAGCATGCTGGGGTGGCACTCATTGCGTTGATTGGGTTGCAATGCGCAGATGCAATATTATTTGATTTGAACTGAGAGCAGCATGCAGGAAATTGGGCCCCACCCTGAGGTTCCAGGACTGGGGAAAATATAGGCTCTATAGTGGAAATGTGAGTGGAACACTAAGAATGAACCTACCCTATGACTGAGTAATACCTCTTCTGGCTATTTACCCAAAGATTACAGAAACACCTATCAGAAGAGATCTTAGTATATCTATGTTCATAGCAGCACAATTTATAATGGCAAGAACCAGGAAGCAAACCAGATGTCCAATCAGATGAGTGGTTAAAAAAAATAGTGGTATATATACATAATGGAATGCACTTAGCTGTTAAAAATGGTAAGATTGTCTCCTCTCATCCTATTGGATGAAACTCGTGGACATCATGTTAGGTGAGATAAGCCAAAAAGAAAAGGACAGATACCAAATGGTCTCACTTATTAGTGGGACTTAATAAATTGGGGACAGGGCGAGAAAGCACAAAGTGAAACATGGACTGAATAGGGTACTTATACCAAAGCAAAGGACTCGGGGGTGGGTGGATAGGAAGAAAACTCTGGGGGCTTATTAGATAATGAAATTGTATGCATGTGACTATGATTGCATGTAAAGCATTAATCCCCTCAGTAAAAAAAAGAAAAAAACTAGTAGTCATATAAACCACTAATTAATATGGGAAGGGAAATTTAATTAAGATGAGATGAGGAAAATTGACTGAATGTCTCAAACTTTTTAATGCAGAGACCATAGGCTGAGTCTTTGAAATGAAATGTTGACTCTCCTAAAAGCTTAGACCAGGAGATTATAAGCAACCAGTGGCGTTCCTTTATAAAATACAGATATATATATATATATATATATATATATATATATATATATATATGTGTGTGTGTGTGTGTATACATATAACACCAAAGGACACATTATGGTGAGGTCGTGTATGATACAGCAAATCTTAACAATGGGATTTCCAAAGTCAACCCAATTGCCAAACAATTTGATTATAGCAATAGCTATCTATTGCCTTCTTAAACCCTAAGAGAGCAGGAACCTCCTGCGTCCTCTATAAAGCCTAAATTTTCTCCTAGTCCTGGAACCTCTAAGGTAGGGCTCATGTTCCAGCATGCTTCTCACAATTCATTCCAACTGATACTGCATCTGTGATCCCAACCTATTCAATGCAATGAGTACCACCTTGGCATACTTCACTTCAGAATGTGTCCAGAGACATCAGGTATGGAATGTCAACCCTTCAGCATCACTACTTGGGTGAGACCTTTCCTTTCTCATAGGACTCCTCAATTCCATTTCCAGTGGTCCACTTCTTAACAAAGTCTCAAAACCTAGATATAGACAAAGTCCCATGAGATAGGGAAGATGTACACATGTATCCCAAAATTGGGAAAATATATACCTTAAAGCACAAGTGCACAACAGTTTTCATTGAGTTAATAAATGAAGCAAGCAAGTAGAAAGACCTAAAAAGACACCTTAAAGTACCTAATGAAATAGTTTCTATTTATACCTAGATGCCCTCCTCACCTACTTCCTATTGTACTTCCCTCTGTCACTCTAAAGCTAACCTTATCAAAGTAAGGACTACAAAAGCTGGATAAGGGAATGAGACTGGCATACTTTAATGATGACTCTTTAGTCACTATCGGGCCACCCCATCAGCTGAGGCCCTAGTCAAGGAGACCTGGGATTCCCACACAGACATGATAAGCCTAGACTTGAAAAGATCCCTTCCCCATTATCACTGGTCATCTCCATCAGAAACAATATAATGGACCCCTTTGTGGACCCCCATAGGACCTTGCCCTCAATGGGCCCTTTAGAAGATACCTAAAAAAAACCTACTAGCTATTTCCAAAATGGAGACCCCAAATCTTCATCTGCAATATTCCAGCCTTTAAGTTCATGATTAATCAACAGTTTGCATGGCTTTATATGTTAACTATTTTTTTAGCCACCAGGTCCAGATGCTACCATGATGCCAACTGGACTTCCCTGGACAGATGACCCCACCAATGTGTCCTGGAGCTCCACTTCCTCAGAGTCCTGCCCCACTAGGGAAAGAGAAAGACAGGTTGGGAGTATGCATTGACCTGCCAACACCCACATCCATCAGGGAAGCAATTGCAGAACCCAGCCTTCCACTTTCTGCACCCAATAATGACCCTGGGTCCACACTCCCAGAGGGATAAAGAATAGGAAAGCTCTCAGAGGAGGAGATGGGATACGGAGTTCTGGTGGTGGGAATTGTACCCCTCTTATCCTATGGTCTTATAAGTGTTTCCATTTTATAAATTAATTAAAATAAAATAAAATACTCTCTTCTTTAGGAAAAATAATAAAAACAATTCTATTATTCTTCATCTCACATCATATAAATGATGACTAGACCAAGTGGAATGAATATTTTTAGGAGATGACTCAGTATTCCATCTATCTTTTTAATTAATGGATAGCATCACTGAACCTGACATTGTTATTATAAAATTGTTATGCTACATGTCTCTGCAGATCATGAGCACTTGATCCTCAAATAAAGGCTTATGTTTTCAGACTGAGAGTTACATATTTTTATCTATTGTGGTAGTCATTTAATATTTCTCTTATTTTTTATCATTTTTCTACTCAGCATTTAGAAGTGGATTCTATTTTCTGTTTTAGGAGTAACTCACTACTTATGTAGTTGTGAAATTTGTAACACAGTACAAAAATAAAATGATGATAATATAAGGTTAGATGCTCTGGAGCCTTTTTCCTATTTTTTTTACTTCAACTATACCAGGATATAGATGAAAGTCCAATTATGTTTATAAGAGAACTTACATGCAATGATATATTAGAAAGATTGCAAGGTATGCTAATAATTGTCTTCCTCTCTTCAACTAAAATAGAAATTTTAGCAGGGCCCGTTGGTGGGCTCAACCTGGTTGAGCATACATGTTACAATGTACAAAGACCCAGGTTTGAGCCCCCAGTCCCCACCTACAAGGGAAAAGCTTTGCAAGTGTTGCAGGTGTCTCTCTGTCTTTCTATCACCCCTTTCCTTTACAATTTCTGGCTGTCTCTATCCAAATAAATAAAGAAAGAAAGAAAGATAATTTTTAAAAAAGACATTTTAGCTAAGCACACAGATACCAAACTGAACATTATTTTTCTGGGTACCTCATAATGTGATGTGGCCATAGAAATTTATTTTTGTTAATAAGATATGAAAAGAAGCAATGCAAGCTATTTTATATTTATGGGCATTAAGTTAAAATGAACATATTCTTCCTTCTCTTTCTCTACTGCCAATTTCTTTTGGAAAATGGACATTATGGTAACAGTTGGAAGAATCTTCTCAGAAAATGATAGTGAACCTGCATTAGAGAAATGGCAAAGCAAGTTTGCATACAGCGAAACCATAACTAACATATTCAGAGATAAGTTGAAAGACATTCCTCTTAGATTGTATACAAGATAGGATTATCCATTGGTGTTGGCAAGGATACAAGGAAAAAGAAACACTCCTATGTGTCTAGTATTCTAGGTATAAACTGGTCCAACCTATGGAAAACAATTTGGAGATTCCTCTGAACACTGGAAATGAACTTATCTTATGATCTGAGAAACTCTCTCCTAATTATTTACCCAAAGAAAAGAGAAATGCCTATCTAAAGAGATCTGTGTATAACTATGTTCACAGAAGTACTTTGAAATAGCCTAAATATAGAAGCAACCCAAATGTCCAAGCCCAGATGAGTAGTTAAGAAAGCTATAGTATAGGGAGTCTGGCGGTAGCTCAGAGGCTTTAGCTCACCTGGGGCAAAGCCCAAGGACCTGCGGAAGAATCCTGGTTCGAGCTCCCAGCTCCCCACTTGCAAGGGAATCGCTTCACATATGGTGAAGCAGGTCTGCAGGTGTCTTTATTTCTCTCCCCCTCTCTGTCTTCCCCTCCTCTCTCCATTTCTCTCTGTCCTATCCAACTACGATGACATCAATAACAACAAGAAAAAAAACAACAACAAGGGCAACAAAAGAGAATAAATAAATAAATACATAAAAGAAAGCTATAGTATATATAATGGATGGAATACTACTTTGCTATAAGAAATCATGAAACTGCTTTCAGCATATTGAATGGAATTAAAAAAATCATGTTAGGATCAGTCATCCAGAGCAGGAACAAATAACAAATTATATATATTATAAGTGGAATTAAAAAAACAAAGAAATAAAGGCAAAACACAGGCTGAATCTTGAACTAGGCATGACCTGTTGTGGCAAGGCCAAGAACACAAGTGGGTGCATCCCTGTTCAAATGATACCTTGTGGGTACAATTTGGAATGTTTTTAATGGAGTTATATGTTTACATATTTATTGAGCCAATGTTATTTTTCCCTTACTCTAGGCTCTAATTAATTTTATACAAAATTTAAATAATTCTAGAAAAACATCCAAATCTTTCAGTTGAAGAAAGGAAGTCTTTCAAAATCTAAAGTTAAAAACAAAAAGGGACTATGACTTGATTAAAATATAGATTATGCAATGGAACTCTATAATAATGGAAATATTCTCTGCTATACAATTTAGTAGTTACTCATGTCAAATGAAGACATAAGATATTTGAAATATTAAAATTTTTGCCAAGAAATTAAAGCTTGAATTTAAAGCAATGAATTTGGCATAAACAGTTATAATGACATATTTACCAAAAATTGTTGTCTTGTGACAATATTCATACTTTATGCCTCTTACTTTCCCTAATTAGGGGAATGGTGTTGTTAAAATGTCAAACTAAATCCCTAATAAATATATACTTAGAAGGTATAGTGAGATAGTTGATCAGAATAGGCTCCTGTTTTGCTTTGTATATAGTCATAAATTGGAGCTCTGGAATGGCATGGGAGGAACAATAACACTAGGGACAACTCCAGTGTTGTTATGTCTCCTCTTTTTGTTATGGTTATCACACATATGTGAGATCCTTGCTCCATTGGGGGGAGGGGCTAATAAGTTGGAGAACAAAGAATGATTCATTTAGTAAATCAATCACCAGAAGTTTGCATTTTTCTGTGTCTAAATGTTTATTTAACTAAAAATTTCATGATTGAATTGTAATATCTTGTGTTCATGGAAGTACAAAAATGAATGTTTGCTTCTATTCTTTGTATATACCAATGTATCAAGCTGACTTTCATCACTTGTACTTTTGTAATTTGAAAGTCCTTTACTTTTGGCTAAACCTGCAGTCTAAAGTATCTCTATGCTCATTATTTTATTTGTTTTGTGTTTGATACTGGGGATTGAACCCATGACCTCATAACTGAGCATGTGCTAAAAAACTGAACTATATGTTGACCCTTTTCTGGAATTTTACAATGGCTATTTATGCTAGACATGGCTTTGCTTGAAGGACCATTTATTATCATTACCCACTTATATTCAGAAAAATGTCAGGCTGCAGTACACTACTGCTTAATTCATTTTTTGTGTTTGCAGATGGTTTTTTCTATGTTATGTCCCAATGTTCTAATCAGAAGATTGCATTTTAATGAGAATAAAAAAACCAGTCTTACAAATTCTAGGTTTCTTTTAAAATTTATTCTGCCTCCCCAGGGATTTATCCATTTAGAATGTCATAGATTTCTGCCTGGTTCACAACACTTTTGATGTTTCAAGGCAAAAGAGAGCACAAGAGTCTAAACAAAAACAGATTATTGAATGATTTATACAACAACTTAGAGGGCTAGATGGTGGCATAACTGGCTTGGAATACATGTTACAATGCACAAGGACTCAAGTTCAAAGTCCTAGTCCTCATATGTAAGAGCAAAGCTTCAGTAGCTTTAAATCAGTGCTACAGTTTTCTCTCTCTGTCTATCTTCTCTTTCCCTTTCAAATTCTCTCTGTCTCTATACAATATTTATTTACATAGAGTAATCATTATATTTAAAAAGTCTTATAATGATGTACATTTAAAAATGATAGAGTATTCCCAACAACAAAAGTCTTGGACCAGATGGCTTTACAAATGAATTCTACAAAACCTTCAGGAACAGTTACTACCTATACTTCTAAAGTTCCTCCACTAGACCAAAGAAACAGGAAAACTCCCTTCCACCTTCTATGATGCCAACATCACCCTGATACCCAAAGCATATAGGGACACAACAAAAAAGGAAAACTACAGACAATATCTCTGATGAACATAGATATTCATCTCTGATGAACATAGATGCCAAAATATTAAACAAGATCTTGGCCAACAGGATACAGCAGTATACCAAAAAGATTGTTCATCACAACCAAGTGGGATTTATCCCAGGAATGCAAGGCTGGTTCAACATCCATAAGTCAATCAATGTCATTCACCACATCAATAAAAAACAAAACCAAACACCACACGATTATTTCAACAGATACAGAGAAAGCCTTTGACAAAATCCAACACCTATTCATGCTCAAAACACTACAAAAAATGGGAATATATGGGAAATTCCTCAAGATAGTGGAGTCCATATATAGCAAACCTACAGCCAACATCATACTCAATGGACAAAAGCTGAAAGAATTCCCCTCAAATCAGGGACTAGACAGGGCTGTCCACTGTCACCATTATTCTTCAACATAGTATTGGAAGTTCTTGCCATAGCAATCAGGCAAGAGAAAGAAATCAAAGGAATACAGATTGGAAAGGAAGAAGTCAAGCTCTCACTATTTGCAAATTATGGAGGACTGTTAAGCTGAGGTTGAGCATGGTGTGGACTGCCCATGAAAAAAAAACAGGTGTCTGGAGTTACAGCCACCCCATCACCCCAGGGTTGAGCAGGGGGTGCCTAGGCCTCAAGGATTTTGTCCCCCTGTCAGTCTCCCCCACCCCACAAGGGCCCCACATTCTCTAACACAGTAGTCCACTTCCTTGTTCCCAAACCAGTTGGTCCACTTACTAGAAGCCACCTCACCACTTCCTTGTCTCCCTTTCCTTTTGACCATATATGGTCCGATTCACCCTTCCCACACAAAGATCCCTCCCCCCTGTGTACCTGCTGATAATCTCACCTTCTCATTCCCAAACCAGCCAGACCACACACCTAAGGATTACTGGAAGAACCCCTACCCTTTCTCAACCTCCTGGTGCTTTAACCATATAAGGTAAAACAAACTGCCTCCTTTTACTGCCCTTCGCATCCCCATACCACCCTTTAAAAACTCTGCTCTGCCACTCAATAAACGGGTTATCTGCTGCCATAGACCCCTGGGGTGATATTTGGTCTCCTCTCTTGCCTCAGGTCACAAAAAGGTACCCCAGCTTGGCCACTTCTGCTGCCTCCAGACAAGTTCTTATCTGCTGCACCTGTCTCCATTGGCCAATGGGACAGTCATTCAGAGAGAGCTGGACCTAAGATAGACCCCCACGAGAATCCAGTAATGGATGATATAATAGTACATATAGAAAAACCTAAAGAATCCAGAAAAAAAAAAACTTCTAGAAGTTAATAGGCAATATAGCAAGTTGTCAGGCTACAAAATCAATGTACAAAAATCATTGGCATTTTTTTACGCAAATATTAAATCTGAAGAAGAGGATATCCAGAAATCGCCCCCATTCACTGTTGCAGCAAAATCAATAAAATACCTAGGAATAAACTTGAACAAAAAAGTGAAAGACTTGTCTACTGAAAACTATGAGTCACTACTCAAGGAAATATAAAAAGATACCAGGAAATGGAAAGACATGCCATGCTCATGGAATGGAAGAATTAGTATCATCAAAATGAATATTCTCCCCAGAGCCATATACAAATTTAATGTGATACCCATCAAAGTTCCACCAAGCTTCCTTAAGATAATAGAACAAAAACTACATCCAAAAGGCTAACAAACACATAAAAAATTGTTCCAGGTCACTGATTATCAGAGAAATGCAGGTAAAGACAACATTGAGATACAATATCACCCCTGTGAGAATGACATACATCAAAAAGGACAGCAGCAACAAATGCTGGAGAGGCTGTGGGGAGAAAGGAACCCTTCTGCACTGCTGGTGGGAATGTAAATTGGCCCAACCTCTGTGGAGAGCAGTCTGGAGAACTCTCACAAGGCTAGACATGGACCTTCCATATGACCCAATAATTCCTCTCTTAGGGATATACTCCATAACACCCACCCAAAAAGATATGTGTACGCCTATGTTCATAGCAACATAATTTGTAATAGCTAAAACCTAGAAGCAACCCAGGTGCCCAACAACAGATGAGTGACCGAGAAATCTGTGGTATATATACACAATGGAATACTATGCAGCCATTAAGAACAGTAAACCCACTTTCTCTGACCCACCTTGGATGGAGCCAGAAGGAATTATCTTAAGTGAGCTGTGTCAGAAAGACAAAGATGAGTATGGGATGATCCCACTCATAAACAGAAGCTGAGAAAGAAGAATAGATAGGGAAACTCAAAGCAGGATTTGATTGAATTTGGAGTAGAGCACCAAAGTAAAAACCCTAGGTTGATGGTAAGGGTGGATATTTGGCTTCATTGGGTAGGGGATGGGGGGGGGGTGGACTGGAACAGGACACAGACTTTTGGTGGTAGGAATGATGTTTATGTATACTCCTATTAATTTTTAGTCATATAAATCACTATTTAATTAATATAAGAGAGGGAAAATTGATTGAATGTCTCAAACTTCTTAATGAGCAGACCAGAGCTGAGTCTTTGATATGCTGGCTATCTTAAAAGTTTAGACCAGAGAGAATAAAAGCAACTCCACACAATTCCCACCACCAAATCCCCATATCCTACCCTCTTCCCTGAGAGCTTTCCCATTCTCTATCCCTCTGGGAGCATGGACTCTGGGTCATTGTGGGTTGCAGAAGGTAGAAAGTCTGGCTTCTGTAATTGCTTCCCCGCTGAACATAGGCTTTGACTGGTCATTCCATAGTCCCAGTCTGCCTCCCTCTTTCCCTAGTAGGGTGGGTCTCTGGGGAAGCGGAGCTCCAGGACACATTGGTCGGGTCTTCAGTCCAGGGAAGCCTGGCAGGAATCCTGATGACATCTGGAACCTGATGACTAAAAAGAGAGTTAACATAGGAAGCCAAACAAATTGTTGAACAATCATGGACCCAAAGCTTGGAATAGTGGAGAGGAAGTGTTAGGGGGGTACTCACTGCAAACTCTAGTGTACTGCTTTAAGGTATGTATTTTGCAGTAGTTTACAGATACCTGTGAACATATGCTCTCTCTCACAGAAACTGGTGTATATCTAGGTTTTGGGACTTTGTTAGAAAGTGAACAACCTGGGGTGGAATTAGAGTATACTATGAAAGGAAAGGTCTCACCAGACTAATAAAGCTGAAGTGTTGTCATTCCACACGTGAAGTCTCTGGACACAGTCTGAAGTGAAGCATGTTGAGGTGGCAATCATTGCGTTGGTTAGGTTGTGATCGGCAGATGCAATATTATTTGATATGGATTGGGAGAGGCATACGGGAAAGTGGGCCCTATCCAAGGGTTCCAGGACTGGGGGAAGTAGAGGGTCTATAGTGGAGATGTGAGGTTCCTGATGTCTTAGGGTTCAAAAAGACAATCGATAGTTAATGTTATCATCACATTAATTGGTAATTGGGTTATCTTTGAAAACTCCTTTTGTTAGGGTTTGCTGTACAGTACCCAGTATCTTGTATATAGCTGTGCTATTGGTTGCTTCTGATCTACCTGGTCTAGGCTTTTGAGAGAGTCTGCATATCAATCACACAGCCTATATATTAAAAAGATCCAGCTTGTGTTTTGAAAAACTTTGAGACATACAATTAATTTCCCCCCTCATATTAATTAACTAGTGATTTATATGACTACATTTTACTAGGAGTGTACATAAAAACCATTCCCACCACCAAAAGACTGTGACCCAACCCTCACACCAACTCCCACCCCTCAGTGGCGCAGGGAGCTGCATGACTACCCCTCACCGCAGGGTTTTTACTTTGGTGCCCTACTTACAGTTTGATCAGGTCCTGCTTTTAGTTTCCCTTTCAGATCTTCTTAGTCAACTTCTGTTGATGAGTGGGAATCATTCCATACTCATCTTTATCTTTCTGACTTAGCTCACTTAACATAATTCCTTCTAGCTCTGTCCAAGATGGGTCAGAGAAGGTGGGTTCATTGTTCTTGATAGCTGCATAGTATTCCATGGTGTATACATACCACAGCTTTCTCAGCCACTCATCTGTTGTTGGGCACCTGGGTTGCTTCCAGGTTTTAGCAATTATGAATTGTGCTGCTATGAACATAGGAGTACACACCTCCTTTTGGTTGGGTGTTATGGAGTCCTTGGGGTATAACCCCAGGAGAGGAATTACTGGATCATATGGAAGGTCCATGTCTAGCCTTCTGAGAGTTTTCCAGACTGCTCTCCACAGAGGCTGGACCAATTTACATTCCCACCAGTAATGTAGAAGGGTTTGTCTGTCCCAACAACCTCTCCAGCATTTGTTGCTGCTGTCCTTTTTGATGTATACCATTCTTACAGGAGTGAGGTGGTATCTTAATGTTGTTTTAATTTGCATTTCTCTGACAATCAGTGACCTAGAGCAGTTTTTCATATGTTTGTTAGCCTTTTGGATCTCCTCTGTAGTGAATGTCTTGTTCAAATCCTCTTCCCATTTTTGGATGGGGTCATTTGCTTTTTTAGTGCTAAGTTTGCTGAGCTATTTATATATTTTGGTGATTAGTTTCTTGTCTGATATATGGCATGTGAAGATCTTCTCCCATTCTGTGAGGGGTCTCTTTGTTTGTGTGATAGTTTCTTTGGATGTGCAGAAGCTTTTCAATTTTATGTAGTCCCATTGGTTTGTTTCTGCTTTAGTCTTCCTTGCAATTGGGTTTGATTCATCAAAGATGTCCTTGACGTGTAGGTGGGAAAGTGCTTTACCAATGTTTTCCTCTAAGTATTTGATTGTTTCTGGTCTGACATCTAGGTCTTTGATCCATTTGGAGTTGATTTTTGTTTCTGGTGAGATAAAGTGGTTCAATTTCACTCTTCTGCATGTTACAACACAGTTTCCCAGCACCATTTGTTGAAGACAGTCTCCTTTTTCCATTTAATTCTTTGGGCCCCCTTATCAAAGATTAGATGTCCATAGGTGTGCGGATTTATTTCTGTGCTTTCAATTCTGTTACACTGGTCTGTGTGCCTATTTTTGTTCAGGTACCATGCTGTTTTGATGATGATGGCTTTATAATAAAGTTTGAGGTCTGGGAGTGTGATGCCTCCATTTCTGTTTCTTTTCCTCAAGATGGTTTTGGCAATTCTAGGTTTTTTCAGATTCCAGATAAATGATTGTAGTATTTGTTCTATTCTCTTAAAGAAGCTTGGTGGAACTTTGATGGGTATTGCATTAAATTTGTATATGGCTCTGGGGAGAATATTCATTTTGATGATATTTATTCTTCCAATCCATGAGCATGGGATGTGTTTCCATTTCTTGATATCAGTTTATATTTCCATAAGTAGCGACTCATAGTTTTCAGCATACAAGTCTTTCACTTCTTTGGTCAACTTTATTCCTAGGTATTTGATTGTTTTTGCTGAAACAGTAAATGGGAGTGATTTCTGGATGTCTTCTTCTTCAGATTTAGTGTTTGAATAAAGAAATGCCACTGATTTTTGTACATTGATTTTGTAGCCTGATACCATGCTATATTGCCTAATAACTTCCAGTAGTTTTCTACTGGATTCTTTAGGTTTTTCAATGTATACTATCATATCATCTGCAAATAGTGAGAGCTTGACTTCTTCCCTTCCAATCATTGTTCCTTTGATTTCTTTCTCTTGCCTGATTGCTATGGCAAGAACTTCCAATACTTTGTTGAAGAGTAACAGTGACTGTGGACAGCCCTGTCTAGTTCCCGATCTGAGGGGGAATGCTTTCAGCTTCTGTCCATTGAGTATGATGTTGGTTGTAGGTTTGCTATATATAGACTCCACTATCTTGAGAAATTTCCCATCTATTCCCACTTTTTGTAGAGTTTTGAGCATGAATGGGTGTTGGATTTTGTCAAAGGCTTTCTATGCATCTATTGAGATAATCATGTGGTTTTTGGCTTTGCTTTTATTGAGGTGGTGAATGACATTGATTGACTTATGGATGTTGAACCAGCCTTGCATTCCTGGGATGAATCCCACTTGGTAGTGATGAACAATCTTTTTGATATGTTGCTGTATCCGGTTGGCCAAGATCTTGTTTAATATTTTGGCATCTAAGATCATCAGAGATATTGGTCTGTTTTCTTTTTTTGTTCTGTCCCTATCAGTTTTTGATATCAGGGTGATGTTGGCTTCATAGAAGGTGGGAGGGAATATTCTTGTTTCTTCAATCTTATGGAAAAGCTTCAGAAGTATGGGTACTGTTTCCTGAAACAGTTTTATAGAATTCGTTTGTGAAGTCATTTGGTCCAGGACTTTTGTTGTTGGGGAGATTCTTAATAACGGTTTCAATTTCTTTGTCTGTGATTGGTGCATTTAGATTTTGTAGTTCTTCTTGGTAAAGTTTTGGAAGGGCATATGTTTCTAGGAATTGTTCCATTTCTTCCAGATTCTCTAGCTTGGTGGCATATAGTTCTTTATAGAAGTTTCGCAGGATTCTCTGGATTTCTGTGGTGTCAGTTGTGATATCTCCTCCATCGTTTACAATTCTATTAATTTGAGTCTTCTCTCTTTTTTGTTTAGTGAGTCTGGCTAGGGGTTTGTCAATTTTGTTTAATTTTTCAAAGAACCAACATTTGGCTTCATTGATCTTTGTATGGTTCTTTTATTTTCGATGTTGTTTATTTCTGCTCTAACTTTAGTGATTTCTGTCATTCTGGGTGCTTTAGGGTTCCTTTGTTCTTCTTCCTCTAAGTCCTTGAGGTGTGCAGTAAGGTCATTCATTTGAGCTTCTTCCTGGTGTTAATATGTGACTGTATGGCTATAAGTTTCCCTTTCACTACTGCTTTAGCAGTGTCCCAAATATTTTGATAGGTTGTGTCTTCATTTTAATTTGTTTCCAGGAACATTTGAATTTCCTGCTTGAGTGAATCTCTGACTCAGTGGTTCTTAAGGAGTATGTTGTTTAGTTTCCAAATTCTGTGACTTTTAATAATTGTCTGTTTGTTGTTAAATGTTAGTTTTACTCCACTGTGGTCTGAGAAGATACTTGGGATGATTTCGATGTTCTTGAATTTATTGATGCTATCTTTGTGGCCAAACATGACGTCTATCCTTGAGTTTGTGTTATGTGGATTTGAAAAGAAGGTGTATTCCAGTTTTGGGGGGTGAAGGACTCTGAAAATGTCCAAGAGGTCTATTCTGTCAATCTCTTCATTCAATTCTCTTGTATCTTTGTTGGTTCTCTGCTTTGTTGATCTGTGTAAGTGTGAGAAATTTCCCATGAGTGGTCATCCCACTTCCGTTTATCTTGTCCATCTCCAAAACTCTCTCCCCTTACACTGGCTGAACTGGAGATGCTTTGAAGAGGGTTAAACTGGGAACGGCTGCTGGCTATGATAACATCACCCCAGAACTCATTCTTAACTTGGGCCTTTCAAAGAAGTGGCTCACTACATTCCTGTCCCACATCTTGGAATCTGAATCTATGCCCAAAATTTGGCGTAGTGCGAAGATAATAGCAGTTTTGAAACCAAAGAGAGACCCAACACTGGCCGCCAGCTATAGACCAATTTCTCTCCTCTCCGTGTGTTACAAACTCCTTGAGAGGCTGCTTCTGTCATGTATTTCTGCTCTTACAGAGAAATTCCTATCACCCGCCCAAGCTGGTTTCTGCCCAGGAAGATCTACCTGCGAACAAGCCCTGGCCCTCTCAACTTACATTGAAAGTGGATTCCAGACTAATTTAAAGACAGGTGCTGTCTTTGTTGATCTCACAGTAGCCTATGACACGGTCTGGCACCGTGGTCTCCTAGTCAAGATCTCAAGATGCCTGCCTCCATGGGTAGCCAACACTATATTGTTTCTTCTCCAAAACAGAAGATTCCGGGTGCATCTGGGTGACAAGTCTAGCAGATGGAGACTTGTCTCAAGTGGCCTCCCCCAGGGCTCTGTTCTGGCTCCTACGCTATTTAATATTTACATCAATGACCTCCCAGAGACTTCTTCAAGGAAGTTCATCTACGCCGATGACATCTGCTGTGCAACTCAGGCATCCAAGTTTGACATCCTCGAGGAAACACTCAAGAAAGACATGTTTCTGATATCTGATTACTGTAAAAAATGGCGACTAATCCCTAGCACTGCAAAAATGGAATCATCTGTTTTCCATCTACACCATGCTTCGGCCTCGCGTGACTTAATGTGCAGCTTGATGATACGAGAATCTGGCATAAAGCCCAGCCAGTCTATCTTGGCGTTGCTCTCGATCGCACCCTGTCATTTCACGAACATCTCATAAAAACTGCAGCAAAGGTGGGTGCGAGGAATAACATCATTGCAAGACTGGCCAGCTCCTCATGGGGCACAAGCGCTTCCACACTACAATCATCATCTCTGGCATTATGCTATTCCACTGCAGAATACTGTGCCCCAGTATGGTTCCGTAGCCCCCATGTCCACTTGGTCGATTCCAAATTATATTCCTCCATGAGGATAATTTTTGGAACCATCTGTTCCACCCCGGTTCCATGGCTGCCAGTTCTTAGCAACATCGCCCCGCCAGATATTTGTCAGGATGCGGCATCATCTAAGTTCATTTCCCATGTCTACGCTCAACCGGACCTGCCAATATATGCGGATATCTTCGCCCACCCTGTTCAACGCTTGACGTCTCATCATCCAATCTGGTCTCCTAAACCTACACTGATCTTCTCTGTTCCAGACTCTTGGAAACAGAGTTGGCAGTCAGCTGAGGTAAAGAACAAACACCTCATCACAGACCCCTGCAAGCGTCAACCCGGCTTTGACCTAGCACGTTATGATTGGGCCCTCCTCAATTGCTATCAAACAGGCCATGGCTGGTGCGCCACTATGTTCCATCGCTGGGGAGCCAGAGAGGACCCGAACTGCCCCTGCGGCTACAGACAGACTATGACCCACATAGTTAACGACTGCCACCTCTCCAGATTCAAAGGAGGTCTCGAAACTTTACATCAGGCTCTACCTGATGCTGTTGACTGGCTACAGAAGAAGGGCAAACGCTAGAAGAAGAAGTGTGAGAGTGGGGTACTGAAGTCTCCCACTATTATTGTATTACTATTGATGTATTTATGAAATTCTTTCAGTAAGTGCTTGACGTATTTAGATGGTCGCTCATTGGGTGCATAGATGTTAATAATTGTTAAGTCTTCTTGGCTGATTGATCCTTTAATCATTATGTAATGTCCTCGCCTATCTTTTATTACTTTATTTAATTTAAAATCTATCGTGTCTGAGATGAGAATGGCTGTTCCTGCCCTTTTTTGTGGTCCGTTAGCCTGTATGATAGTTTTCCATCCTTTCATTTTAAGTCTGTGTTTATCTTGTTGTTACAGGTGGGATTCTTGCAAGCAGCATATGGTTGGGTTATGTTTTCTGATCCATCCCCCAATTCAGTGCCTTTTGACGGGTGAGTTTAAGCCATTCTTCTTCTTCTAGCATTTGCCCTTCTTCCGTAGCCAGTAAACAGTGTCAGGTTGAGCCTGATATCTGCTTGTTTCTGGCTTTGAAAGTGACTGAGATCCATGTGGATTCGGTTGGCTAGGAAGGATTGTCAGTTTCCCCAATAAATGGGTACTCACGGGATGCACCACTAGAAGGTCGATCCAATTTAAGCCATTGATGTTTATTGATATCATGGATTTAATGTATTATAGTGCCATTTTTCAAAAAAAAAATTTTTGTTTGCTCTGATATATTGCAAGTATTATAATGATGTTCTTGTTTATAAGAGGCCTTTTAGAACCTCTTTCAGGGCCGGTTTGGTTATGGTTGCCTCCTTTAACTGTTGTTTGTCTAAGAAGGTTTTGATCCCTCCATCTAGTTTGAATGAAAGTCTAGCAGGATATATTATCCTTGGTTGAAACCCTTTTTCATTCAGGGCTTGATAGATATCTTGCCATTCTCTTATGGCTTTTAGAGTTTGAGTGGAGATGTCTGCAGATAATCTTATGGGTTTTCCTTTGTATGTGACTTTTTGTTTCTCTCTTGAAGCCTTTAGGATCCTTTCTTTATCCTTACTTCTTCTCATTGTGACTATGATGTGTCTTGGTGTCTTCAGGTCTGGGTGGATTTTGTTTGGAACTCTCTGGGCCTCTTGAATCTTGATATCCTTTCTGTTATTCAGGTCTGAGAAGTTTTCTTCTATTATTTCCTCTAGAATGTTTGCTTCCCCTTCCTCTCTTTCTTCCTCTGGCATGCCAATTATAAGAATGTTACTTCTTTTGAGATCATCCCATATGTGTCTGTTGTTGTTTTCAGTGTCTTTCAATCTCTTTTTAAGCTCTTTCACCTCTTTCTTAGTTTTCTCTAACCCATCCTCTGTCTGACTAATTCTGTTTTCTGCTTCTGTTAGTCTGCTTTCCCTTTCCTCAGCTTCTTTCCTCAGTTCAGCTATTTCAGCTTTCAGTTCTCTAATTGCCTCAATATAATCAGTATTTTCCTTGGGGGTCTCAACTATTGTTTCCCTAATACTGCCATTCCTTTCCTCCAATGTTGTTTTCATTTCTGTGATTAATAAGTTTATTATTGCTTGCATACTTTTCTTATCTATGGTTACTTCTGGGTGATTTGTATTTTCTTCTGGGCTCTTGTCTTCATTCATTGGAGTAGCAGTTTTATTTGTTTTTGATCTACCCATGTTTTTGACTTGTGGGTTTCATTTTTTATGCTCTGTTGTTCCTCAGTTGTTGTGTCTTGAGTACAAGCAACACTGTACTAAATACCTTTATGACAATTGCACTCACCAACCTCAGGAATTACAGTAACAACTGAAGCAAGTATTGAAGTATTTAATCACAACTAGTTAGCCAAACAATGTCTCCAGTCCATGAAAAAATAGTAACCAAATCCCATTGAAGAAGAAAGATAAAAGAAAGAAGGGATAGCAAGAATAGACAGTTATGCAAATCTACTATCCACTGTATATTCTAGGGGTAACAAGAGGGGAAACGGAAGTAGAGCAGAGATACATACATAGAAAGTCCACTCTGAGTCAGATTTCTTCCCCAAAATAATTCACAAATTCAGAAAGGCAAAAAAGAAGGAAGGAAGAAGTGTATGACAAGATTAAAAAAAAAAAAGAAAAAAGAGACAAGAGATAGAAAAGAGAAAAGTTAAGAAAAAGAGCTGTAATTAAAGAGCAGTGAAAGGAAAGTTTTTTATCACTTTAATTTTAATTTAATTTAATTTAATTTTTTTAATTAGCTAGGAGGAGGAGGGAGGGGAGAGTCTGTAGAGGAGGTAGGAGTAACGAGACAAGTTCCGCCCACAATAGATAAGATGCCCACTACCCTAGCAATGAAAGATACCCTAAGAGTTAATTCTGATCAACCTAAAGGAGGGGAAGATATATGCCTTTATATAATATTAATAATAAAATAGAGTAGGGTAAAAAAAAAATCCTGTCCCAGATTACCTCAAACCTCATGATCAGAGGCAGCTGATTGTTAAGAAAGAGAGGGAAAAAAAAACACCTCAGGACTAGACAAGGATAGCTGAAATAGACAGTTATGCAAATCTACTATCCACTGTATATTCTAGGGGTAGCTAAAGGAGGAAGGGAAGTTGAGCAGAGATACTCGCAGTGAGAGTCTACTCTGAGTCAGAATTCTTCCCCAAAATAATTCCCAAATGTGTATCAGTGAATTCAAAAACGCACACTGTTTGGTGGTGTGGGGGATGGGGACTTTGGCTTTGGAAGCTGTAGGATTAGGGAAGAAAGGATGACAAGAATGAGAAAAAGAAAAATTAAGAAAGAGAGAGAGAAAAAAGAAAAAGATAAGAAAAAGAACAGTCATAAAAGAGCAGTGAAAGGAAAGAGTTTATTTATTTATTTATTTTTAATTATTTAATTAGCTATGTGGGGTGGGGGGGTTGGCTACTTAGAAAGAAAAAAGGCCAGAGGTTTCAGAAGGGTATAGACTTAGAATGAATTATACTCCCTGGTGGGACAGGAATCTTGGTAAAGAAAGAAGCTCAGCAGGGGAGTCTGGTAGGAGCTGGTCTCCAGGGACTGGTTATGGGGGGGGGCAGGGGGCGGAAGTGTGCTTAATAATTTTAAAAGAAAAAAATGTTTCCCTTTTTTTCTACTCTATTTTTTAACCCAAATTAAGTTATAGTCATCTCCTTGGTGTCACCGCTAGGACCCCTTATTGGCTGGCCTACTAAAGGCAGAAAATCCTACCGTTTCCAGAAGATGTGTTCAGAGCTCGAGCCACTAGCAGCTTCTCAGTCCACCGTCTTCCAGGAACCCCCGTTGGTGAGAATATTAAATAGCTGTATCCCCTCTGGAGAATAGTCTAGAGCTTCCCTAGAACAATGGAAATGGAAGGGAAAAATAAAAAAAAGACTGTACACAAATTATGACTGATTTAAATATATAAAGAAGCAACAAATTAAAATTATATCCATTGTAGGAATGAGAAGTGTCAACGATGGAATTAACAGTGGTGTTATATTTGGAATGTGAGAGAGGGAAACGGGGAGGGGGTGGTGATGCTATGTTACAACACACCAGGACCTGGGTTCGAGACCCTAGTCAGTCCCCACATGTAAGGAGTAAGCTTTGTGAGTGGTGAACAGTGCTGCTGGTGTCTCTATTACTCTCTCCTTCTCTATCTCCCACTGTCATTTCAATTTCTGGTTGCCTATCTCTAATAAACAAATAAAATAAAAATGTATATTTGGGATACCAGATCATGAATCATAGGGGGTCTTTTTCATATTATTTTATAAGAAACATTGTTATATATTAGAACTCAATTTATTTTATAAAATAAAAAACAAGCTGTAACTATTTATATCATTGGAATTTGAGACTACATTCTTCATGCTTTTCTTCTTCCTTCCTCACATAGATATAGTTAACATAAAAATTTCCTATGTTGACATTTTGAGTTACAGTATTTAGATCTTTTCAAAAGTATAGATTCCATTCTGCATTTTCTTTCTTATTTTGTCTGAATTTGCCTACCTGAAATGAACCACCATAATTCAAATTGATGGCAAATGTGTTTGACTCTACAAAGACAGAGGCTATCAGTCTTCATTACATCAAATAACCTGAACTGTCCTGTCATCTGTCTTCCCAAGTAGACATCAGGTAACTAAGTCACAGATACAATGTAAGGTCATTTATAAGATTTATAATATCAGATAAATAAAGTGCACTTTGAAAGTTGGTATTGACTTAAATAAATCATATTTCCCTGTGTGCTTTTGAAAATAATGCAAATAATACAAATAACTACACATTAAATTCTGAACTATTGGATGGTTACAATGTCTTCTACATGTACTATTCTTATAAATTGAACAGCTCAACTTACCACTCTTCAGTTCTCTGAATTCATTGTCAAAGATACACCTTTTGTTGTTGTTGTTCAAAACCTGAAAATGAAGCGCACGTGGTACAAAGCGCAAGGACCAATGGAAGGATCTAAGTTTGAGCCCCTGGCTCCCCACCTGCAGGGGTGTCACTTCACAGGCGGTGAAGCAGGTCTGCAGCTGTCTCTTTCTCTCCTCTCTGTCTTCCCTTCCTCTCTCCATTCCTCTCTGTCCGATCCAAAGACGACATCAATAACAATAATAATAACTACAACAACAACAAACAAGGGTAACAAAAGGAAATAAATAAATATAAAAGGTAAACAAAACCTGAAAATGAAATCATATTCTTTTTTGTTAGAAAAATATTAGTAGTAAACAGTCAGTTTTATAATAACCATATGCAACTAGGAGTTATTTCTTCAGTCCGCCTGTTCAGAAATATAATGTAAAAGAGGTAGTATAGTTATATAAAATAATTTTAATATATAAAAGCATATTGATACACTTGTCTGAGAAGGAAAACTGAGCAGCTTCTGGTGACTTAATGAAGTTTCAGATCCTGCTAGAATATGGAATTTCACTCTGGAATTATGGAGACTATGCCATATCTTAACTCCAGGAAGGCACCAAAGTTCAAATTAATTATTATAACTTGAATAGAGTTTTTGTGTAAAGATAAGTATCTCAATAGTCTTGGAGATGTCTCCTAATTATTTCTGTATGCTGAATTCCATTTTTACTATAATGAAATATTCTAAGCACACTAAAAATAGAATACTAAGTGGATATCCTAGTTCTAACATTCTAGTTTAAAAATAAAATTATAAATATAATGAAAATATTTCATGCTATTACTCAATTCCATTTTCCTCTTTCTATTACTTTTTAAAAAATTATTTGTTTTCCCTTTTGTTGCCCTTGTTGTTTTAGCTATTATTGTTGCTATCATTAATGTTGTTGTAGTTGGAGAGAAATGGAGAGAAGATAGAGAGGAGGAGAGAAAGACACCTTTAGACCTGCTTCACCGCCTGTGAAGCTACTCCCCTGCAAGTGGGGAGCCGGGGGCTGGAGCCAGGTTCCATATTGCTGTCCTTGTGCTTCGCACCACGTGTGCTTAACCCGCTGCCTTAAGGTCAGACTCCATTACTCTTTGTAGATAATCACTACCCCAACTTTAAAATGATCATCTCTGCATATTTCATTTTTTACTAAATGCTTGTATCCCAAGCAAAAAAATGTTGTTAGTTTAATATTTTTCTTTTATTCTCTTTTTTTTCTTATTATTGTTGGGTTAATAGTTTAAAGCACAGTTATCTGCATATGGACACAAATTTCCAGATACCTGTGTCAGGTGTCTGCAAAATAGTCCTGCCCTCAACCTGGGAACCCAGACTCTCTGGACTCCACTATTCTAATTCATCCACAGAGTCTCCTGCTTTGTTGTAGTACACCACCCCCAATCCAACTTTCACACTGTAATCTCCCTTTGTGACCGTGTCTCCCAAGTTCCACCTAGAAGTCAAGTCATCTGGTATTTGTCTCTATTCCTTATTTATCCCACCCAACATTATTCCTTTAGGTTCTGTGTATTTTCATGACTTGTAGTCTTCACATAGGATGGTGTTGATAAATAACTACTTAAAGACTCAGGTTACTTTGAGCAGACCCAGTGGCTTACATAACCTACTATCCTTTAGGAAAATAGTAAGTAATGCAGTACTGACCACTGGCCCCATTTTCTCTTCGTTGTATAATACATCAAAGGAATTCCAAAATAGCTTGCATCAGCAAAAGGTGTGCCAGTTTGTGTGACCCCCCAACAGGAGTTTGGGACAATGAGCATATGAATGATGTCAGCCTGAGGTGGAGCAGACTGACAAGGGGGTGTATTTAAGGACTGATTTGGAGCAGATCACTCTCTTGATTAGATAACCTTTACCATGGACTCTCCATTTACCGTGGCTCAGGATTGATCCTGGTCTCCTCACTTGGTGATCTTGGGTAACTCAGTTTGAGGACTTTGGACTTTTGTCTATTTTCCTAAGTAGACTCCTCTCCTTACATTCTCAGTGATTTTATTGAATAAACCTCTCTTTAGATTAACCTTAAATGGAGCCACTTATTTTGCAGCACCTAGATATTTGACATTTACCCATTTTACCCAAATAAAACATCTAATTGTTTAAACCCATTCTAAGCACCCCAGAGCCAATCCATTATACACCGCAGCCTAAAACTCAAGGAACAAAACTGAGAAGTGACATCTGCAGTAGGACTGTGCCATAGACATCAAGACCATTAAATATCTTCCAACAAGCTTACCATATTTTAAGGTTTCTCCTAACACCTCAGTGGAATTTTGCCAGATTTATACCTTTAAAGGCCAACAAGTCAAAGAACTCCTCATTCACATAAGGTATCTGCAAAGCTATGACTGGGGATTTGGTATGGAATGGTGGCATCCATAGAAACCTATTAGTGCTTGAAAAGGTATGGATGTTTTTATCTCTGCAGAGTAATTAGGACATGGATTGTACAAACTCAAGGAAGGAGCAAACTTGGCATTCTAAGTTCTATATTCTAGATATATCCCAAGGTTCCATCTAAGCTTATGCCAGTGTTGGGATTTTATATTTGCCCTTGGTTCAAGAATATTGATTGTATGGCTCTATCCATTTTTGCCCTCCCCTTTCCTAGGTATTTAGTTTCTTCTGTTGTTTATGTTCCACTGATCATCTAGAGTTGGAAATCCTTTGCTTCTTTTTATGTAAGTTTTTTTTTTCAGTAATTCTTTTATGGTAGGATTGGTTGGGGGCAAAATCTATATTTCTATATTTTGGGGAAGTTTTTAATTTATCATTCATATTTGAAGGCTTAATTTGGCAGGATGGAGTATTTGTATCTGGAAATCTTTAGGGTTTTTTTTCTATCTTTTTAAAAAATATTTATTTAATTAATTTATTCCCTTTTGTTGCCTTTGTTTTATTGTTGTAGTTATTATTGTTGTTGTCATTGTTGGATAGGACAGAGAGAAATGGAGAGAGGAGGGGAAGACAGAGAGGAAGAGAGAAAGATAGACACCTGCAGACCTGCTTCTCCGCCTGTGAAGCGACTCCCCTGCAGGTGGGGAGCCGGGGTTTGAACTGGGATCCTTATGCTGGTCCTTGTGCTTTGCGCCACCTGCGCTTAACCCGCTGTGCTACAGCCCGACTCCCTTTAGTTTTTTTTTTTAAAGGAGTACCAGCAGCCATCTAAAGGCTTAAGCTGTTTTTGTTTGTTTGTTTGTTTGTTTGTTTTGTTTTTCTTAGAGAGTCTTCTGCACCCCTTACCACACATATCTGTTCCCATCTGTGGCTCAGATTTCTTTAGGTGTGCCAGTTGAAATGTTGTAAGATGTGGTCTGTAAGGTGGCACATTGGATAAGGTGCTAGGCTTTTAAGCATGAGATCCTGAGTTCAATCCCCAGGATCACATGTACCAGATCACATTAATGCCACAGCCAAAGTTCTACCCATACCTCCTTAACAATAATCACCATAATTCTCTCAAAGTCTTAGATATAGGCAGACTTTTTTTTTCCAAGTTCATGTGTTTCAAATCTCTATATTCCACATATGATTGAAATTATCTGGTAGTTGTCGTTTTAAATTTCCTTCTTTACTTCACTAAGCATAATTACCTCAGGTCTCATCCATTTAGACCCAAATGACACAATGTAGTCTTTTTTAATTGCTGAGTAATACTATACTATGCATATGTCCCATGATGACTCCTTTTCTTTCTCCTCCCGTTTTCAAAGTATTCCATATAAGGTTTTTATTTTTTCCAGATATTTTAAATTTTTAATCAGGAAAATTTTAAGGTACATTCCAGAGAAACCTGTGGGCCATTCAGGCAAAGATGGATGATCCCATGTGAAAACTGATGCCCATTTTTACTTACTTCTAAGATCCTGCCATCACCTTCTTTCTAAGCTACTCCTATACTTATGGCAACTTCCTGATGTCCTTTTCTTCCCTCTAAGATAAAGGAAACAGGGTATGATTTCCTTAGGTGTTCTTCATATTCTCTTCCCTCCTAGTGATGGGCAAAAACAATGTGTCCTGGTCACAAAAGTTCCAGGTCCCTGTGGAACTGAGGTATAGGGCTCTCTGGTCATCTTTCACTAATTCCCCTATAAGGAAATATGGACCAAAATTCTTTTTGAGATACATAAGGAAGGAGTTCTGTTTTGTTTGTTTGTTTGTTTTTGTTTTTCTGCTGGGTATTGGGCATTATCTGTTCGATCCATACCCCAGCCTATCACTCTCCTTAGTATGGTAGGGCATGTTTCAACTAGCTCAGGACTTTAATGATCTTTGCTTAAGCCTAACAGATAATATAAAAGTGGACCAAAAATATTGTGTAAGAAGAAGGTAAGGTGGAGAATAGAACTGAGAGGTGGATTAGGGGCAGAAAGTGGCTTCTCTACTTGAAAAAATATAAATATAATTGTATGTTTACCAGACCTATCTGATCCTTAGTATATGAACCTAAATAAACTCTGGGCCCCTGTCAGTTCCAGTTCATGGTCCATTTCACAACTGTGGACACTCTAGGCTGCACATTTGCAGGACCAGACCTTGAATAGCCGAGTAGGATGACCCAGACTCCCTTTGGAGAATGAGCTAGCACTTACCAGTGTCAGTTTGTGATGAGGGTAAAGTCTTAGTGAGGCCTCTAAAAGCTAATTCTGAGGACAATTCTGATAGAAATGACCAGTGATGACAAATGGGGAATCCTTAGAGGTCGAGGCCCATTGAATCTATGGGGGAACCAAGAGATTCTCTAATTGGGAAATTAAGTGATGAGGTGGCCTGTCATTGGCCAAAATGCCCATCATTAAGTGAGTCAGCTTCTTTCCCCTATCCAAATTTTGTAGTCACAGCCTTCTACATAAAAATTTTCATATATACTGTAGCTTTAACATTCTCACAGAAGTAAAGGACAATCAGTTCTACTCTTAAAACTTTTCAAACACTTATAAGATATACGAGGAGCAGAATATTCTCTGGGAATTCAATAAACTGAGAGAATCTAAACAAAACTTGCAATAAATATTGCAAATCAGGTAGATATCTATTCCAAGTCCCTAGTTCAAATCAGATTTCTTATTTTTAAATATTTTTAAATTTATTTTAAAAAGGAGACATTAACAAAACCATAAGATTAGAGGGGTACGACTCCACACAGTTCCCACCACCAGATTTCCATATCCCATCCCCTCCCCTGATAACTTTCCTATTCTTTATCCCTCTGGGATTATGGACCCAAGGTCATTGTGGATGCAGAAGGTGGAAGGTCTGGCTTCTGTAACTGCTTCCCCATTGAACATGGGTATTGACTGGTCGATCCATACTCCCAGCTTGCCTCTCTCTTTCCCTAGTAGGGTGGGGCTCTAGGGAAGTGGAGCTCCAGGACACATTGGTGAGGTTGTCTGTCCAGGGAAGTCTGGTTGGCATCATGCTAGCATCTGGAACCTGGTGGCTGAAAAGAGAGTTAACACAGAAAGTCAAACAAATTATTAAACAATCATAGACCTAAAGGCTGGAATAGTGCAGATGAACCATTGGGGGGTGGTCCCTCCATTTTGTAGATAGCTAGTAGGCATATTTTAGTTATATTCCAAAAGGCCTGTAGCTATACTAGTTGTTTTTGTTTTTTTTTCCCTGAGCCTGAAATCTGATATGCAGGTGGATCCAAGTTATTACCTGGGGAGATGATGTCATGGCTGGAAAAGGGACAGAGAGCTGGATCAGGGAAGAGAGTAGCTCCCTATTATGGGGAAGGGGTACAAATATTGTTGACTGTAAACCCCATCAATTTTTCAAATCAAATTTCTATGACACATGTTTGAGATTATGTTTGAGTTTAGGGGTTAAAAAATAACCATGAATTGTTTAGAGTGCACAAGTGGGTTGTTCCCTATGTAGTCATTGATTCACTTTCAAAATCTCAAGGTCTTTTGCTCACTACAGGAAACTTTTCTATAATCTGGAAGACATTTTCTGTAGGTGAATTTTCTATTATACTTTATATTTCTTTTTAATCAAAATAACTTCTCCCTATAGCACTTAGGCAATATCTTTAGCATATGAGACCACTGGTTTATGACAAGTCACTGCAAATGGTCACCTACTGGAAAACTGAAGGAGGCTATAAAAATCAGTATAAGGCTTGTGTATGGCATAATTTTAATTTATTTTAACACTACTGAATTTAGTTTCTTAGGAATAACAGATTTTATTACTCATTATAATTCAAATTTGGAAGATAAAAGATAAAAGTCAGTGATGTATATTATTTTAAATATGCTCTAAAGGCTATGAATCTGAATTACAAATAATGATGCTAATAGTATGTTGTCCATCATGAATATAGTTATATGCCTGACTTTCAAAGTTATTTTAGTAACACAGATGATGACATTACACTAACATCCCTCACCTCATAAGTTATTCTTTTATTACAGTGTAGTATGGTTGTGAATGATAAGATTTTACTACAACCAATGATCATTACAAGAGCAAAGTTATAGAGGTCATAAATGGAAATTGACACTAAAGTACAATTTTAATAATATCAAATTTAAATAAAAGAAACATGCTAGCCATAGAAGCACAATAAAATTATGGTATAATTGTTGTCATAATAGTTAGAGTTAAACAGGCCAACGTTTTGGCTAGGAGGAAGTTTAGTCACTATTTCCATCAAAATAAACTTAAGAAAGCAACAAACACTAAGATATAATGGAAATCAAGATGTTGGAAATCATGTGACCGATCAATTGTGAGGCCTTGCATAATGAATGATTCCAACAGGAAACATCATAGTGGACACATACCTGATTTACCATCACTGCTAATAACTTGGTTTATGACTTGATGCAGTACTGCTTATGTTCACCAGAGTAATAAGAAGATTGAACCTGATTGTACAAATGCAAATCAGCCTATGACAGACAACTGAACTGAGGCAAGAAAAAGTATATAAACATTCAGAAGTTGCACTTCTCTCTCTTTGGCTCAGGCTGCTCCTTGCTAGAAACTTGTAAACTTGATGGGGAGAGGGAACAGGGAGCTCAAAATACCTACCCATTTTGTTATTTCCTAATTTCTTTAAAATATTTGCATTTGAGGGAGATGGGGTGGGAAAAAAAAGTATAATGGTTGCTCTTTATATTGAAGTGGTTACAAAAATTCAACATGAGGTACCTGGTGTTTTTTTAGAATATCAAACACCTTCTCACTTTTTCCCTTTTTCATACTATTTTGTTTCAGTAAAACATTTCTTTCTTCACTTACCACCCTGCCTTCCTTGCATCATTTTGTGGAATCATTGCCCACCTGAGGTAAGAGCCAAAAGGTTATATGGGTTCTGAGGTATCCCACGCCAACATAATGATTTACATTATATCTAGAGGACATTTGACAATAATACCAGTAATAACATTTTCTCCCCATTTTTTGATAATGGTGCTGACAATATTTTGTTTTTAATAATCTTAAAACTTTGTCAAATGCAACAGCAGGATTACTCTGATAATTTTTTTAAATGTAGCAATATCCATGATATAAATTGAAATAGAATAATAATAAACCTTCATGAAAGAAAGATATCAAATCACTCATTTTTTGCTAATGAAACTGGATTACTACAGAATACTATGAGAAAAATTATTGATTCATAGTAAATTAAGCAAATTAAAACAGTCTATTAAGAAAGCCTTTTTGAAAAATATTAGTATTTAACTTTAATTTCCACTTATCTCCCATGGAATAAAACAGACTGTACTTAGACTTAAAATAATGAAATGCAATTGCATCTTAACAATAAATGGCATATTTTACAATTTTAAAGATCTAAGATAGATGAAAAAAATCAAAGTTTAAACAGGACCAAAGAAAAAAAATTAAATGAAGGATTAGGAATAAAATATGCTTTTTCCCTTTCACTAGAAAGAAATTCTTTTCTTACTTTATTGTGCCCAAACTTGACTGATACAAGTGCCAAGGTGCTAAGTTTTTTTTTTCTCCTTCTATGTATGTAATATATGGTTATTACTGATTGAAGAGTTTCATTGTATTCTTTGTTGTAATGTCATACCTAGTGGAGCTTCACTTTGCTCATAGAAACCTCAATCTGAGTCTTCAGAAATGCTTAGCAGGCAATAATAGTCATACTAAATTTTAATTCACTTTTAAGAACTCTCTTAAATGACCTCATAATGATTTTCCCTAGATATTTATAGTAATTGTAGTAGGGTGTATCACAATCCAATTCTTACAAGAGTGACCTTTAGCATCTTTTTTGTGGTTTCAGCATTTCTATGACAAATTATGCTACAAACTTTTAACATGATTTTCATTTGGCAAACCACAGGCAGGAAATCTAGAATAAATTTTATTTAGTATATCATACTCAGTTTTAATCTGTTAACATTGGACAAACGGTGATAATGTTAAAGAAAGAACTCTGTATTTTTACCTCCATGCCTAGCAGACTCTGATCTCTCCACCAAAGTTAGTAAGACCCATTAGTTCTTCATTATCATAAATAAACACCATTCTCCCTCTTTACCTGGGCTCTAGAGGCCCCAGGCATTTGAGGTGATGGGTTAGAAAAACTACCCTATTTTTCTTTCTTTAAAAGCCCTCTTTTCCTTGTCTTTTGTGGCATAACAATGTCAGACAATCAATTCCACTGTTCTCTGCCTGGGGTGACAGACCAGCCCCCCCCAAATAAAAGTTTTTTTCTTTGCAAAAAAAAAAAAACCCATGCGTTATCTAGTACTGACTTTCTACCCAAGTTAGAAAAAAATTATATATATATATTTTTTTTCTTGTAACAGTAATTTGAATATTTTTGGTTACATTGTCATGAAGATCTCATTGTTTCATGGCTACAAAAGTACAAATATTCATTGTGTTATGTAAGATTGTTAATAAAATTAGGATGGCCACCTTCATGCTATTTTTATAAGTCAGGCTTTATATTGTGCTGTTAAAGATAATACTAAGCTAATTCAACAGACATTTCAAATTAGTAATTTGTATTTTATTTCAGTACTTAGAAGACCTTGACTTTTTCTTTGATACTTAGTTACTTAAACCAAGGACAATTAGACCCACTGGGCCCCAGGCATTTTCACTGAAGGGTTAAGAAGACAATTGTCTCTTTAGCACTAAGCTGTGACCCCAGGGGAAATAATTAACTAAGCTTGTACTCTCCAAGCTTTTTTGTTAAGTGTCTCCCACAGATAAGGAGTCAGGAATCACCATTTCATTTTTATCTTCAGCATTTAATGATATACTTTGGAAATTTATTACTTTTTGTTGCACTAACACCAGTTTGCAAATACCACAGAAGTATAGTTGTTCTGGAAAAAGACTTATGATTTCAAAGAGAAGGAGAACACAGGTATTCTGTGAGAGGAACAGACAGACTTCTGACCAGTGGTCCTAAGGTACTTACTTATATTTAGCCCTTTGGTGCAAAACTGTGGAAACATTCTGTCCCTGAATTCTCATTGAAGCTAAAATTTAGAAGAAGCAACATACTTAATGTATTTTACTTCAATATTTCACAAATAATGTGTCCTTTCATTTACTTTAGCTGGTTTATAAGCATGCATAATTTCAAAATAATTATTGCTAGGACACATTATCTGCACAACTCCACTAATCCCACTGGTCATTTTATTTTTCTTTCTGTTTTTGTGATAGTGGATGAGAGACAGAGAGAGTGAGAAAGAGAAAGACAGAAAAGGAAAGACACCTGTAATACAGAGACCACCTTGTCAATCTTTCCATGTGCACCACCACCCAACTTCATGACCTATTTATTTTGAAATTGCATATGCTTATAAGTCAGCTATTTTCATTGAATGCTTTCTTTATAAGATAGCACAGTATTATATATTTTTAAGAAATTATTTCTTAATCATCATAACCATCTTGAGAGGTGAGTAGCCTTATCACCATTTTAGACATAGAAAACTGAATTATAAAGCTTAAGTGAATTTCCTCATGCCATCCAACCAGAGGAAATGTCATGAATGTAACCCGAATGTTGCATCTTTCCTGGATGTGACATATAATTAGAAAAATATTTTGTTTTCATAATATTTCTATTATAGATCTTCTAAAACATTTTCCCTTCTAAAATTTTTTTTTTTTTTTTGCCTGCCTGCAGGGTTATTGATGGAGCTCAGAGGTGCCTGCACTATAAATTCACTGTTCCTGGAGGCCATTTTCCCCATTTTGCTGCCCTTGTTGTTACCCTTGTTGTTGTTGCCATTGCTGTTGTTATTTTTGGATAGGACAAAGAGAAATCTAAAGAGGAAAAGACAGAGAAGGGGAGAGAAAGATAGACACCTGCAGACCTGCTTCACAGCCTGTGCAGTGACCCCTCCTGCAAGTGGGTGGGCGGGAGGTGGGCTCAAACCAGGATCCTTACCCCAGTCCTTGAGCTTTGTTCCATGTGTGCTTAACCTGCTGTGCTACTGTCCCTCTAAAATGCTTTTTATAAAAGATTATTAAGAAAGAAAGATCAGAAAAAAAGAAAATAAAAAATAAAAAGAAAGATCAGAACATCTTCTCATCCATGCACCCTTACCCCTAGAATCACCTCTTCCAGCCACAGCATCTTTAAGAATGGGCTATTTCTCCCATTTTGCATTTTAAAGAGTTATTTATATGAGAGAGGGAGAGAGATTTCTGTTAGAGTTCATCCACCAATTTTAACAAATATTTTTATCATCACTCTAGGTCACAGTCCCTTTGACACTGCTTGCTGCTATCTATTTAGATATCTGATGCAACACTCATTCTTATTTTAATTTATAGTCTTAATGGAAAGAAATAAAGAACTGTAATGGAATATTATGCATGCATTAGAATGGTTGTGGTGGCCAACAAGTAATGGCATGGAAAATAACTTTGATATAATGCATAGCAATAAAGGAGAAAGAATACATTTTACAAATATATAGCATTTATTATGAAAAAAATTTATACATAGATTAAAAACTCAGAACGAATTTTAAAATACTAAAAGTTTTTTAAATGTCTATACTTTTCCAAGTATTTAGAATTTTCTTTAATATGTCTAATGGGTCTACATAACTTCAAAAATAAAAAATATATACATTAAATTTGTATGCACTAAAATCAAGTAGATTTTTTAGTGTTGACTTTCCCATAAATTAAGAGTGCATAAGCTTCAAGTGCAAGATGAATGGATTTCTTAATCCTACCTAGGTTAGCATTTAGATTGATGTACTTTAAATCCAGAATTTTTTGTTGGTAGAACACTTGACCTCTGAGTACTTAGTAGTTTGTTACTAGATAACTGGCTTTAGACACTTTTTTTTTTTTACAAAACAAGAATCCTTTGGAAAATGACATAAATAATTCATAGAGGATTATTAAGAGTACCTCAATTAACTTCTATTGTAATATTGAGTTTTCTGTGATAATTGAGAGCATGTCCCTGTTTGAGTTACTTTGGGAAATAGTCCTCTGTCATGAAAGAAGGATCTGCTAGAGGAATACAGAAGTCACACAGACTCCTAAGCTAATTATGGGGCCCAGATCACATCAAATCGATGGTATTTACAGTCAACAATATTTATACACCTTTCCCATATTAGGGAGCTACTCTCTTCCCTGATCCAGCTTTCTGGTCCTTTTCCAGCCATGACATCATCTCCCCAGGTAATAACTTGGATCCACTGACATATCAGATTTCAGGCTCAGGGCCAAAAAGAAAAAGGAAAAAAAAAAAAAAACTAGTATAGCTACAGGCCCTTTGGAATTTAACTAAAATATGCCTACTAGCTATCTACAAAATGGAGGACCCCCAATATTTCCTCTGCACTTTTCCAGCCCTTAGGTACATGATTGGTCAACAATTTGTTTGGCTTTATATGTTAACTTTCTTTTCAGCCACCAGGTTCCAGATGCTAGCATGATGCCAACCAGATGTCCCTGGAGAGACAACCCCACCAATGTGTCCTGGAGCTCCACTTCCCCAGAGCCTTTCCCCACTAGGGGGAGAGAGAGAGACAGGCTGGGAGTATGGATTGACTTGTTAATGCCCATGTTCATCGGGGAAGCAATTACAGAAGCCAGACCTTCCACCTTCTGCATCTGCATCTCACAATGAACTTGGGCCCATACTTCCAGAGAGTAAAATAATAGGAAAGCTATCAGAGGAGGGGATGGGACATAGATTTCTGGTTGTGAGAACTGTGAGAAGCTATACCCCTCTTATCCTATGGTTTTGTCAATGTTTCCTTTTTATAAACAAAAAATTTTAAAAAAAGAAAAAGAAAGATCTGACTAAAACCAGAGATGAATTTGTGCTTTAACTGACTAACAGCTATATTCTGAATACTGAAATATAACAGTAAAGAATATTATTTTTCACTGAACAGATATGTCGATGCTTTAGCATCATATACTTTAGTAATGATCAGAAATAATTTTGATGCATTGTATAAGACATTTTTTTAAATAATTATATCATGTAAGGAGCTAGAGAAGTAGAATGTGTGAAGCTAGGAAATTTGAGAAACTATAAAGATAGCAAAATATCATATTTTAGTTACATAGGATTACAGTGACTAAGTACCAAAAATGAGTGTCTTTAAACAACAGAACATTAGTCTCATAGTCATAGAAACCAGAAATCTGAAGTTTAAATTGCTAATAGAACAATGATAATGTCTCTAATTAGTAAATAATTTATCTCTGCTACTTTGAACTCCTGGGATTTCTGGGTTTGCTGATACATCTTCCTGGTCATATGGTTATTTTCTCCCTGTTTATCTTTGTATTGTTCCAACTGTTAAAATATAATAACCTGCTATTTTACACACTATAATATATATGTATATATATATATATATATACAGAATAGGGTCTACCTTAATCAAGTCTTTTTTTATCACAATTATCTTACAAAGACCTTATTTCCAAATAATATCACATTGTGAGGTGTTGAGAATTAGAAGTCAAAATCTTTTTGGGAACACAAACAATTAAGTGAGAATTCTAATAAAGGGAAGACTAAAAAATATTTTTATATTCTCTTGACCGCACAAAAATGATATAACCAAAAATAAATAAATTCATTTATTGTTTAGATTCCAGTAGACAACACTTCCACAACTCTTATAAGGAAGCATCCCACTGACTAATGGTATGATGAGAATGACAGCAAATTGTACATAAGGCAGAGCAGCACTTTTGGGAAAGATCTTACATAGAAGGTTTAGATGGTTTAAGATTAAGGCCTCTCAGATTAAACAGAGGATGACAGTTTTATACATTTAAATATTATAAACAGTTTATAAGATGAACATCCTATTACTTTTCACTATGATACTCGTAAGTAGATAGCAGTCAGAAACTTCTGGTTCTTACAGTCTGCACTGTTGCCTGATAACAAAAATCGGTCTTTATTCTGATGCCGATCTACATTATCTTGGTATCTGAGTAGTTGTAAATTTTTGGTTAATATTACCGTAATTTTGCTTTGTTAGAACTGACTAGGTCTATCAAAAGAGTATTCAACAGAACAAAGAGTCAATGACATTTTGTTGTGCCAGCTGAAAATAAAATAAACTGTATGAGTGTAGGGAAACTGTGAGGATGTGGTTGAGCTTGGCAGGGCTTGACCTGAGGGGTAGGCACCCATCCTGTCAGTCTCTCTCTCTCTCTACTGGGAGGTCAAGCAAAGAGAGACACAAGACCTACCAAGGTTTGCCTCATCTTATAAGACTCCCTGCCTCACAAAGCACTCTGCATTTTTCTGCCTCCAGGAACCCGGCATTCCTTAAAACATTAAGCCAGCTTCCCCTGCTCCACCCTGCATTCCTTGATACTATGGCCTGCCCTTTTATTATCTACATATCAATATTCTGCTTAGTCTTAAAAATGACTCAAGGCCTCCTCTCTACTCCCCCACCCATTCTGCTCATTTAATATATTCTTTTCCTACCCTCAAGACGGCAGGGTATTATTAATCCTGCCAGTTAAACCTCTAGCAACAATTGCTAAGGAAGTCCCTACCTTTCCCAGCCCTATTTTACCTTTCCCCGCCCTTTTCCTAACTATGTATGGTATTGTCAAGCCACTTTCGTTTCCCTCTTGCCTCTTCCATGGGCCAGCCTGGAGAAGTGGGCAGGCATACCAGGAGGCCAACACTAGCCATTGTGGTTTGCACCATGTGGCTTAATCAGGTGTGCTACTGCCCAACTCTGGGGCGTTTGGATGAATAAAGGTTTGAAATGCCTCACCACCATGATCTTGGCCCCTGGGTCAGCTCTTTTGCTTTACTAGCCCGACATATGAGCACTTTGACATTTTATATAAAGTAACATTTTCTGTATTAACACCAGCAACACTACTTATATTTATTAAAGTAATTCAGGTTCTTTATAAAACTAGAAATTATAAAAGTGATGAAAGATTGAGTATCAGAGTAAAAAACACAAATATAATATAAGAAATTCCTTTTATAGAATTAATATAACATTTTATAGCTGACTGATTCCTCATCTATAATATTTAGATAAGAAATTGGTACCCTTCTATATTATGAATATTTTATATGAGCATATATGCACATATATGAATAATTTTAGGGTTTCTAAGCATAAAAATTAACAAAAGTATTAAATTCAAAGCATAAAATAGCTTTTCAAATTAAAATGATTAATATTTCATTTTCTGAAAATGTTTCTTCTATTGTTTCAACATATTAATAGTCAAAAACACTAAATAAAAATCTTCCCTCTCCATTAATGGACTCTTTTATCCTTGTTGGTCATACATGTCTAACATTTTTCAAACATCATTAACTTTTAGGAATAATTTTTGATAGTTATACAAAAATTTGTTTATATTACAATTAAGTGACCCTTCCCTACCATATGTCTTGCCACCTCACACCTACTGCAGCTCAGTACTACAGTTCTGATAATGATCATGGTTTTAACAACAACATTTTTTTTTCTCCTCCAGGGTTATCACTGGATAATCCACTGCTCCTGGTGGCCATTTTTTTCTCATTTTATTGGATAGGGCAGAGAGAAATTGAGAGAGGAAGGTGAGATAGAGAGAGAGGGAAAAATACACACCTGCAGACTTGCTTTGCCACTTGTGAAGCATCCCCACTTACAGGTGGGGATCCAGGGGCTTCAGGGGCTTCAATTTCTTGAAGCAAAGCATTTTAAATTGTGATAAATTTGAGATTTGGAAATCTCTGGAAGCACAAAGCTGAAAAAATACAACTCATTCTTTAAAGTCTACCTCATGCATTGTTTCTCTGTTAAACTTATTCTGATTTACAGTTGAAAATTGAACACTTGTATCCATTTTCTCCCAGTGTCCCTGGCTCAGGCTTACATTGTTGCACTTACTAAGATAAATTAAAGGCTGTCTGCTTTTGTTACTGAATCAACTTTGAATTTCTTATAAGTAGGTATTGTGTATTATTATATATTAACATTTATTTTCTATTGCTTAACATAGGGTAAATGAGAAACAATTTAGTTATATAGATATTTATTAAAGATAAATTTGCAATATAAATAAAAGGATATTTTATATTAGTAATTTTCTATGAGAATATTTGAACAAATGGACAGCTCAATATAATACATTATACAGTTTAAGAATTGCATTATAAACTTACACGTATGTGACCCCCAAAGCATTTTATGCACATGGATATAATGGCACTTTTATAATCTACTGTGTCTAATTATGTCTGCATTTGCTTTTGCAGTTAATGTACCTATAGGTAACATGTATAATTTATTGAATATATTTCACATTTTAGTAAATTTTCATAAACATAGTCATCATATATTTCTTTTTTTTCTTTCATTTTTATTTGATATGGCAGAGAGAAATTGAGACAGGAGGGTGTTGGGTAGCATGCCAGCTCCCCTGGCTTAAAACTTCTGTCTCTAATTCTGCTTAACTAAGCACCAGCATGCCTGCAGGGCATTGGTTTGATCCCATTTATAGCAGTCTATTTACATAAACCACTGTTAACTAAGCACCACCCTCCCTCCAGGGCATTGGTTTAATCCCCACTGGTTCATGATGTCTTTTTGCTCCACCCCCTCTCCTAGTACACCCTGATCTCCACCAGTCTTTTTTCGCTCCACCCACTCTACACCACACCCTGTATCCATCCTACTTGGCTAGTACATATACAAGCTGCTTTTCTGAGTAACAACACTTGGAATTGCTTTCTGGCTCTGAGAGTTCCAGAGTGTATCTCTTGTGATGTTAGCGCAGCATGAGTTCCTGATTCCTCTCCCACGCAGCAGCCTAGATTGGCTCCAGTTGAGTTCTCTCCTACCCAGAGAGCACTTGCTTGGGAAGAAGCACCCTCAGGGTATCCCGGCAGGAGGGGAAGATAGAGAAAGAGAAAGAAAGATAGATAGTTGCATACCTGCTTCATCATTTGTGAAGAGACCCTAACAGGTGGGGAACTGGGGGCTCCAACCCTATCTTTGTGTGGGTCCTTGTTCTTCGTACTATGTGCACTTAACCTGGCCTCTCACCATATATTTCCTAATCCTGCTTATTTATCTGTTTGTTACAATTTGCTAGCAAATATTTTATCATAGGGTCAAATGACTAGTGCAGTGCTAGTACACTGGTCTTGCATGTAAGAAGTCCCACATCTCATATCCCCAGTACCACCAAAAGTGACAGGTGAACAGTATTCTCTCAACTCACTTTTTTCTTTTCTTTTCATTTTTTTCTTATTTATTTACTATAGATATGTGATTATTTATCAGTATTTAGTCTTTCTGGAGATGCAAATGTTAAGAAGATATTAAGTCCATATTCTTTCTTATTCCACCCCATTTATATTTGTTTTGTGTATCCTCAGTTGATTGCTTAATTGAATAAAGTTTACTCTTTAATAACAAAAAACAAGTCTGGTAAAATAACTTACCTGGATTGTGAAATATGGTAGCTTTAAAATACTAGGGTGCCAGCTTTCTTCCATTTGTTACACTCAACACATCTGAGTTTGCATCTGAGTTTGCATCTGAGATAGCTGCTCCATTGCATATCCTTTTCTGGCTGGTAAGACAGATAAGCAAAAATGCAGACCATGTTCTTCCTTTATTGGCATGTTGCCTGAAAGTCAACTATATTGTATAGTTTTGGTTTTTTTTCCATGTCCCATTGACCAAAACGTAGTCACTTAGCTATATTTTCATGTAAGCAAAACTAGGAAACAACAGCTTCATTTGCCTCTTATATATCTAGTTTAACAATGGAAATTCTAATTTCAAGGAAAAGATAGTAATACAAATATAGCTCTACTAGTAGTGTTTCTAAGTTGGGCCTATCCTTTATATTTTACTATTGCTCTAATGTCAAATAGTAAGATACAAGTAAAGCATCCTCCCCCCCCTCCTTTTTTTTTTGCCTCTAGGGTTATTGCTGAAGTCTCAGTGCCTACACTATGAATTAACTGCTCCTGGAGGCCATTTTTTCCCTTTTGTTGCCCTTGTCCTTTATCATTGTTGTTGCTAGTACTATTGTTATTACTGCTGTCATTGTTGTTGGTTAGGACAGATAAATTGAGAGAGGAAGGGAAGACAGAGAGGGGGAGAGAAAGAAACCTGCAGGTCTACTTCACTGCTTGCAAAGTGACCTCCTTGTGGGTGGGGAGCCAGGGACTAGAACCAGGATCCTTATATGACAGTCCTTGCACTTCGAACCATGTGTGTTTAACCTGCTGTGCTACCTCCCTGGCCCCAAGCATCCTCTATCAGAGGGAAAGAATACTGAGTCATTTTGGCAAGTGATGTGATCTAAGAACTTCTTACAGACAGAGATTTTACAATGCCTGGATTACTGTATTAACACCACTAATGTGATGTCATTTAGTATTTTCAGTATGACATTCAGATGCCATATTAAATTTCTGTTTTTATTGACTGGTGTATGATAATAAAAATACAGTTTAATTGACTGTGTTTCATTTTATATAATAAAAATATAGCTTCTAATACTATCATGTAGACCATTAAAAATAATTTTTCAATATGAACAAAATGAAACAGGGCAGAAATATATCACAGACAGTGAAAATCTATTAGTATTGATAATCACATTTAGAAATTACATCCTACTTGGATAATAATAACTTAGAAAGTCTTTGGAAGTTTTATTGTTCTTAAAAGGCAGGTAGATAATTATTGCAGTAAATATCTACTCACTCATAATTGCATATCTGAAAATATTGTTGCTAGTATCTGAAAACAATTTGGTATGCATATATGCATGTGAATTTAGTGTCTGAAGTTGCTGGGTAAATAGGTAGTTTTTGAATGAAGCAATAATAAACAATTAAGACTGTGTTTTCATTGAATCTACTCAGATAAATATAATGCAAATGTTGACTAATAAATAATCATGCTATTTTGTTATTTTTACAGTAATCTTTCTAAGGTATAATTTGTGAAAATGGACATCCTTAAAATATGAGAATAGCCAAAAGCTTAAGTATTATAGGAATTTATTCTAAAAAAATATTTAGTCATGTATCCAAAGACATCTATGTAACATTTAATTGCAGTGCTATTTGTACTGCTAAAAATGTCTGATATGTTAAATTTGTTTTTTTTTTAAATCCATTTATTTATTTTGGATAGATATGGAGATAAATAGGGAAGGGAGAAACTAAGAGGGAACAAGAGAGACTACTGTAGCACTGTTTCACCAGCTGTGAAACTTCTCCCTTATAGGTGAAGAGTGGGGGCTTGAACCTGGGCCCTTGAGCATTGTAATGTGTATGCTCAAACAGGCACACCACCACCTGGCCCCTGATACATTAAATTTTTAACAAATGGAATTTTTCAGAAAATTATAGTAGACCTAATGAATAAAAAAATTAGAAATTCATTAGCAATCAGAGTGAGATAGCCTGCTAATATTGTTAAAATATTAAATTTATAAAAACCCAATGCAAAGTTGACAATACTGTGTCATACTGATTTATGTCAGCATGTATATATGAATACAAATTAAACTGGGGATTTTAAAAATTAAATACTGTATATTCTTTCTATGGTCTTTGAGTTTTTTCAAAGCTTAATGTTTGTTCACAAATGGTATATCATTAAGAGACATAGTAAAACTGATTATCCTGTGTTTAGTTCCCCAGCAATATTGGCCAGCATATTGAATACTATATTTTGTACTTCTGGTGTAGTAGTAATAGAGACTAGTGCTTAGTGGTGCCAAGGAAACAAAAATATAAGTAATTGGTATAACTGTTTATAGTACAAGGATTAGTAAATTGAGCATCTACTGGACAAAAATTTAAGTAATCCATTCATTTGGTAGTGGACATGAAAATTGCCCTTGAGTTTGTACACTGCACAACCTGTATATCCAGATGGAGACTATGTGGGAAGTTAAAAAGAAATAATAAAAAAGAAGATGATTAAAGGGTTCTCTTGATACCAGCATTTGACATCAGTATCTGTAGGAATGCATGTTAATTAAAATAAGGACATTAAATTCAATTAATTCATAAGCAATGGCCTAAAATTCAAATCTCAGGAATTACACATTTTTAGAAAAAAATAAGTTTTATGACACTGAAATAGTGTTTGTTATTGATTATTACTTTGATGTTCCAACAAGAGAGCTGAATGGATGTTCTTCAAGATTAAAAATCTTTACTATATTAATCCCTGGAGAGTAAAGGTTTGCTGATGGCCCACCAAAGTATAGCAAAGGATGTGAAGGTGATCTGGCTGCAACATCTGTCACCTCATTGACATCATCGGCAGTGTTGATTCGGCTGATCTGGCTGGCTAGGCAGGTGTCCCCTTCCTCCCTCATCGCTCCATGTGCATCCTTCCCCAAGCTGTGTGCTCTGTTGAAGAGGACTGCCTTCCCCAAATAGAGATGGACGGGTCTTCAGTGGAGGGTATACAAGTAGCTGCGCTCCCCTGCTAGAACCTCCAAACAAGCTTTCAAAGTATGCCACAATCATGAAAATTAGTGAACTACAAAAAAACAAGAAATTACAAAAAAAAAAAAAACCTCAGAGATGATACTACATATTTATCAAAAATCAGAATCTGATTTTTTTATCTTTGTCTTAAATTCAGATATTGCAATGTTTCTGGTCCTCTTTTCAGTTTAAGCGTTTAGGAGGACTGTTATTTATTTACTTATTTATTTATTTATCTTACCACTTAAAGTTAGGTTAAATTGCAAGCTTTGCTTTTCCAATAAAATGTGAACCAAAATGTCAGGAATTACCCCCTACTCATTTCCTTAAAAGGAAAATGTATAGTATGGAAGATAGCACTTACATGTGAAAGGTCCCAAGTTCAATCCCCAGCAACACTAGCATCTAGAGAGAAACAAGGGTGTGGTCTAAATAAATATAAACTTACTGAAACACATGTGGTCAGGGAGGTATCTTAGTGGGAGAGTATGGGACTTGCATTCCTAAGTCTCAGTTCTATCTACAGTATTGCATATGCCAGAGTTCTCTCTCTCTCTCTCTCTATCTCTCTTTCGTAGTGGAGGGGGAGGATTGTTTGGTGAATGGTGAGGTATTCTGACACTTGTCTTGGGGAGATATATAACTATGCCTATCCCTATGAAAGGAGTAATCCTGTAAATCAACATTTTCTCAATGAAGTGATTATTAACTAAAATGTTATAAAGTGACTATGTGTGTATTTCCACAGTCTTTCTCACTTTATGGCAATAGTTACTGAAGAATTGATGATGTAAATAAGCCCTGTGATACTCAACCCAGATAGTCCAGTCCCAAGGCAGCAGGAAAATTGTCTTGGAGACAACTGAGAGGAAAACTAGCAAAAGTCAGCAGTAATTGCATGACAGTGAAATTAATCTTTCATCCTGTAAACCACTGAGATTTGGATATGCTTATAATAATAATAATAATAATAATATTTAAATAGAGTACTGTGACTAATAAAGAGTAACTTTCTGTTTTCCCATGTATAAATAATCAACAATCACATCAAAATGCCAAGAAACCATTTCATCAAAAGCATATAGTTAAGGAACATGATTTGTTTTACAGAAAATTCCAATGACTATTGGAAATGGAATTTATATTTTAAAATATAAATTATATAATATATAGACTATACACACAATATGCATACTATATATACTGTATGCCACATATACTATATATGCATATACATATATACAACATATACACACATATATAATAGTTCCATACCATTATATTTTAGTGATAAATTTAGATATTTTGTCAATGAGTTATCATATATATGATATATATGATACAAATATATATCATATATATGATAAATATATATTGATATAAAATACATATATATATATTTACTCTAACATATCAAAATTTTATTTGGTTGATAGCCACAAATAGTTGCCAGCTATTTATTTCATTTTATATTTAAGAAAAAATATCTGCTCTCTATAATTTAATGTTTTATATTTTTTCAACATCACCATTTTTCTATAGTAAAACAATAAATTGACTAGGTTCAATAGTCCATTATTTAAAAAAGATGAAAATCATAATGTGTTTTCCATTTTAGATAAAGAAGAACAGAAAGTGTGTTTTAAAACTGGTAAGAATTAAATACTTCCCCCCTCCTCTTGTTATTGGTTTTAAAGAGAAAGAAACTCTATGCCTTGTGTTTTTTTTTTTCTTAATTCCTACTCAGTATGCTGGTGTCAAGACTGGGTTAGTGAGGCTAACAAGTTTAAGCTTCTTGTAGTAGTCATTACTTTTCCATGAGACTGGAATTGAGATAGTAAAGGAAATTTCCTATCATGTCACATCGAATACTGAAATGTGATTAGTGCAAATTTTTCCAGTATATAACCTTCTTATTTTACCTCAAATAGCTAAAGCTTATTCATTAATCTGGAAAATTTTCGAACTATCTAAATTTCAGATTCAGAGCTTATCATTCTATTGAAGGACAAGAGGTACCTGGAAGATATATAGCCCAGGGAATAAAAGTGGTAATATGTGTGACTTAGAAAGGTGAAGGCGGGGCTTGGGTGTTAAAAGCTAGACCCATCAGCAGACCTCTATGTCTGCCTAGGTCAGCGTGTGAGTAGTAGCTCTTAGAGTCTTCTCTCCCTCTCTCTATTTGTCTTACTCTTTCTATCTACGTGGGCCTCCCATGGAGATGTTAAGTAGGGGACTCCTCTCTCTCTCTCTGCTTAGGTCACCATGTGAGTAAGCTGGTTTCAGTCTCTCTCCTTCTCTCTCTCTCTCTCTCTCTGAGGCTCCTGGCCCTAGGTGAGTGCTCCATCAACATGTAAGAGAGCTCTGGGGCTCTGGGGGCTTCTCCCTCTCTCTGTGTGTTTCTTTGTCTCTCCCCCCACCCCCTCTCTTGTCCTAATATGTGAATATTCTCAATTTTCCCAAATAAAGTTTAATTCCTGAAAATTGTACTCTCTCCTCAATTCTTTGCTGAGATAATGCATGACTAAGTTTTTAAATGTTGGAGAAACAAGTGTCAGTCCCATTCCCTCCAATACAATTCAGCTAAGTTTCTCTACTCTTTCAAATAAATGGAAATAGGGAGCTTTGGCAAAAGGAAAACATCTTTAAATTGTGACATTTGATAAGTTTTGAAGCAACGTCTTCTATCAATTTTCCTGCTTTTTAAAGGATTATAATACTCTTTCTTTTTACAAATTAGAAAAACCATAACTTAATTTTAATGAATCACTGGAGAGGAAAAAGTTATATATGCATACACACATATGCACACTTAGATAAAATGTTCAAATGATAACTACTTTCAAATGAGTTTAATTGTGTTTTAAAATAAAAAGTAGATAAAGGAAATAAATTTTGCAGAGCATACTTCAAAAGAAATAAGTTCACCATAAATTTTCTATTATATCTTTGTCAATATTCTCCCTGAACTGTTGTAACACATTTATTTTATAAAATGTGTCACAAAGGATTTTATTTTTTTCAGATTCACATTGGTAAAACTATTTGGAGTACGAAAGAAAAGATCAAAACGGCCAACTGGGAACAAAGCATAGTGATCAGAATTCAAGATAAGCCAGAACACATAATACTCCTAATTACAGATCTTTAATTAAACCACAGGGAGACTTTATACCCTGAATAAACTTGTTCTTACAGCCTTCTTATTTCTAGATAGAATGTTTTTACGTTTCTAAATAGCAGTCAAAGAAGAAACTTAGTATTTAATGTCCTATGATCTGCAGAAACCTAAAGTCAAGAACATATGTTAAATGTAAATTTAAAGACAAAACATGATCTTTAGGGGTGTTGCAAAATACTTGAATTGAACAAGCTAATTAATTTTGTCATAACTGACAAATCTGTGAATGCCCAACTATGAATTAAAGAACTGAGTATATTGGTCTTTCTCTTTTGGCTATCACTGAACATGATACCTTCAAGTTATGAACAAGATATTGCATAGGAGATGACATCATAATTTATAACAGCTGCACAGTATTCCATTGTGTATACATGCCACAACTTTATACTTAGGAGAATGTCATACATTAGAAAAGATAGGATCATAAACTGTTGGAGAAGCTGTAGGGAATAGGGACTCTCCTACATTGCTGATGAGAATGTAAATTATCCCAGTCTTTATGGAAAACAGTCTGGAGATTCATCAGAATACTAGAAATGGACATACCTTATAATGTAGCAATTCCCTCCTGGAGATATACCCAGGGAAAATAAAAACAATAACAAAAGAATAAACGTATCTTTAAAAGTTTATGCATGCCTCTGTACAAAGCAGCACAGCTTGTAACAGCCAAAACTTGGAAGCAACCCAGATGCCCAATGACAGATGAATGACTAACAATTGTAAGAATTCTCTCTTCTCTTATTTTACTTTACGTGATCAGGAGGATGGAAACCACATCTTTAATACTCATTAATAGCATGAACAAAATGTTCAATTTCATCCACTAATGATTTCTCACAGATAAAAAAAATAGTATGAATGAAAGTCTGATTTAATAAAGTAATAAATATGGGAAAATGAAGATGAGTAAATATGATTTAAAGTTTCCAATCTTTGAAGATATTTCAGGGAGAGTATGAGACAGTCACTTCTAGAGTTTGTGCCAATTGCTTTTTTATAAATTGCTTCCTCTGTATTATTTTGGCCTGAATACGCTTCACATTCAACTTCTTTTCAGTGAGTCTAATGACTTTATTGGAAGGATGCAAGCAAGAAAAATTTCATGTAATGATAGAAAGGGGTGATCAATTATTGGGAAAAATTAATGGGAATAATTTAAGTGAGAAAAATGGTGATAATTCCTCTTTATATAGCCTTTGAAATATGTCTATGCTATACTTTGATTTTTTTTCTATTAAATGGAGGCCTGAATATTAAAACTGATATAGAAAAATGTCTTAACTTACAAAAGTGATGAAAAATTTTAAAGTTTAATTTTTGAAAGCTTGACAAAAAAGATAAATGAAAGGAAATGCAACTATTATATCTGATCATAAATATTTTATAGCAAACAGTTCAAGGTCATAAAATAACTCTTAAATTTTATCATAGTGCATATAGAAAAAGATAAATATATGTTTGTTCAACCATAACAACATAAGTAGAGAAATCCAATAGCAAAGCAGATACTTTTAAATAAGACATATCTCTGTTTTTAAATATCTTCAATAGTGCCAAAAGTTAATGACCTAGTAGTTGTGTGTAAATGAGCATAATATTGGGAGAAAACAATAATTGTATATAACTGTGCTAGTGCATAAATTGTATATAATTGATATAGAAATGGTATAAGAATTACCTTAAAATACTATTATACATTCCTGAAAATTTGTTTTCATAATTATATAATAGGCAGCAAAGTGTAAAGAAATGCCTTCCTAAATTTTTAATCTCTGATTGAATTTATGCTAAAGAAATTCTAGCACTCTGATCTATATAAATCTGCTTTGAAATAAAGGGACAAATAAGTTGTATCTTTCTTTTCAGACGCTCAATATTACCTTTTCATTTTTCAGATTGATATTATATATAATTTACTTTGTAAACATTAAAATCAGTAAGGGCAAAATATACAGTTAAACATAATTGCTTTGAATTTTAATAATTATGTGGTGAAAATATTATATTTATTATTTTTTAGTTTCATAGGACAGACAGATATTGAGAAGGGAGAGGAGACAGAGCGACACCTGCAGACCTGCTTCACTTCTTTTGTAGATTCCCCTGCTGGTGGAGTCTGAAGGCTTAAGCCCAAATCCTTGCGTATTGCATCATGCGCCATCAGTCAGGTGTGCTACATACAGCTCAGCTCCACTTGAAAATATTCAAAACTCAACGTTTTATTGACAGCAATTTACTTTTTTCTTTCTTTTAAAATTTTAAATTAACTTTATTTAGTTATTGGATAGAGACAACCAGGAATTGAGAGGAATGGGGAGATAAAGAGGTGGAGATACAGAGAGACACGTGCAGCCCTGCTTCACTACTTGCAAAGCGTTCTCCCTGCAGGTGAGGACTGGGGACTTAAACCCAGGTCCTGACATATTATAACATGTGTGCTTGATAAGGTGCTTCACCACCCAGACCCAATTTGCTATTTTCTAAATAAACTATTTATTAAGAAGGGTAGATACAATGAGAAAATACACAATTCTTTAAGAGGTTTTTATAATAATTGGTTTTCATTAAAAATTGACAGCTATTAAAGTTGGAAGCCATATATTTTATTCAATGAAAACAAATTAAATCTTCATTGATACAGGAGACAAAGGTTATAGTTTAATTTTATGTCGTTTCAATTCCACTTTAGTACTACATAAATGTGCTTTCCATATTCACATTCTCATAAAAAGCACAGATTTCATTTTAAAGAAAAAAATAGTTGACTGAACATTTTCAGGAACATTTCATTTGTAGCTTGAATTATGAGGTAATCCAATATTCATGATAACTGTTTGAATTATTACAACTAAATGAGATTAGAACAGGATTTTTGAAAATAAAAACACTGATTACTAATAATTTTGAAAACACTATTGCTAAAGGCAGCTTCATCTATAGGAGTGATTAAAGTGAAGTTTTAAATTTAACTTTAACTTCTCTGAAGTACAGAAGGAAGTAAAAAGTTAGTAATTTTTGCCATAGCTTTTCCTGGTTTCGATTTGGTATAGGTGTTTGAGAGGTGGAAACATGGATACAGTGTTGGATTCTCAAGCATATGGTCCTAAGTTTGAGCCCTAGCACCTTGAGTGCCAGAGACATGCTCTGGTTCTCTCAAAAATAAATAAACACAAATTTTAAGAACATATTAAGTATACAATCTAAAATAAAGTGATCATATATATATATATATATATATATATATATGGCATCTGACATAAAATGAGAATTTTCACTGCCTTGGATAAATCTTTAGGATTAATTTATTGTGTAAGTGACTAAAATTAAAATATAGCACACTAACCCTTTCCATTTATTTATTTATTTATTTATTTATTTATTTAATCAGAGCACTACTGAACTCTGGTATAAGGTGGTAGTCCAAAACATTGAATCAACAACCTCTGAACCACAGGCATGAGAAACTGCTCTCTGACTTTATCCTGTGATTCTTGACTCCTGTCTCTCTGCTCTTGATACTCACTTCTTCATGTTCATATTTATTCTACTGAGCCGGTTCTCATTTTGCTGGATGACCTTAGGGGACATCTCAGTTCATTATAAGTAATGGGTACTAAGTATTTTTAAATGAAGTTCAGTGTAATAATGACAAGTATAGATTTCATTTCCTTATAAACTTTGTTTTCTCATCTCATCTTAGAACTAATGCAGAACAGTGACCTGAATCTGAAAGATACTGTTTGAATGATTCCTTCTCTTTTCCCAACATTTAACTTTTTTCTGTTCTTACCCCCAGTTTGTTATTCACATTTCTTCCTACTATGCCAGAGGTGGTGGAGGCAGAAAAAGAAACAATGAAGGTCTGACTCTCCTAGTGCTATGGCAGGTAGAAGAATATTTCACATGTCAGATATATATTAGTGACTTCCAGGCAATGAGTGTGATTACTTAACATTATTAAAAATAAGTATTAATCCAGATATATTTATGTCTGCCTTCCTTTAATAACTATAGTTGATTCTGAAAACCAAGAAATGCCACAATATGAACACTTACACAGAATAAACTACAAACCACTGTGTCCTACCATGAATATTGGGTCATTCTCATCAAGGTTATAAAACATATTATTATTTATGAGAAAACTAAACATGTCTTAAGGGCAAGATAGCTTCCTTGCATTAACTAGAACTTTATCATGAATATGTATGTACCTATTAAGGGTATCTTTTTTTTTCAGGAATTTTAAACTTTATTCAGGAAAATTGAGAACATTTACATGTTAGGCAGACATAGATAGATAGATAGATAGATAGATAGATAGATAGATAGATAGATAGATAGATAAATAGATAGATGGCCTTTACTCACATGCTTGCAGTCTCACCTAGGCAGAGAGAGCTTAAGGCTCTCTTTCTCCCCTCCCCAAAATCAAAATTGGAGTTGGAATAAAGATTCCTAAATAGCTGTAATTCCCAAGTGCTTACTTGTGACTCGATACTCTGTTACTTAATGACCATTTATTCCGCAGAGGATTTTTATTTCTTCAACTTAGATGTGTAACCAACAGCACATTAATAACAGTTTTCTGTAGTGGGAAGGCAAGAGAGAAAACACAGTTTATTTAAGAAGAACTTCATGGCATTATTATCAATGGCTATTTGAAAATTACATATAGCTACCCTGCTTTTTTTTTTTCTTCCAAAATCCCTTTATTCTGTCTTAAAAAAAATTTTTTTTTATTTAAGAAAGGAGACATTAACAAAACCATAGAATAAGAGGGGTACAATTCCGCACAATTCCCATAACCCGATCTCCATATCCCCTCCCATCCCTCCCCTGTTAACCTTTGCATTCTCTATCTCTCTGGGAGTATGGATCCAGGGTCTTTGTGGGTTGCAGAGGGTAAAAGGTCTGGCTTCTGTACTTGCTTCCCTGCTGAACATGGGCTTTGACTGGTCAATCCATACTCCCAGTCTGCCTCTCTCTTTCCCTAGTAGGGTGGGTCTCTGAGGAAGCGGAGCTCCAAGACACATTGATGGGGTTGTCTGTCCAGGGAAGTCTGTATAATAGAGACATACCGTATAAAGCTACTCTGATTCAAAAAGACCATATAATAATATGGAGAAGTTAGTAAGAAAATTTCTGCCTGAGAGTGAGGTCATCCCATATTCATCTTTTTTGTTGCCCTTTTTTATTGTTGTAGTTATTATTGTTATTGTTATTGATGTCATCATCGTCGTTAGACAGGACAGAGAGAAATGGAGAGAGGAGGGGAAGACAGAGAGGGGGAAGAGAAAGACACCTGCAAACCTGCTTCACTGCCTGTGAAGCCATGCCCCTGCAGGTGGGGAGCAGGGGGCTCAAACAGAGATCCTAATGCCAGTGCCTTCACTTTGTGCCACGTGTGCTTAACCTGCTGCGCTGTCACCGTACTCCCTTTGATTCTCTTTCTAGTAAATAAATAACATTTATAAAAGTTAACCTACTGATTGATCCGACTGTTAACTTTCACATAACCCAATTTAACTGTTAGCTAACTAACAGCAATCTTTCAAATATACTCTTCTAATAACTGTATACCTCTAAGTGCAATATATATTTTTTACTGAATAATATAAGATTAAGCTAGCTCCTAATGGTAATCATTTAAAAATTTCTAAATGTAATGAATCTTTGCAAACACCATAGAGATGTATACTTCTCCACATGAATCTACCAGTCTGTGATTGCCTTAGAGGCAAAAAAAAAAAAAAAACTTACACATTTTCTTATTCTCAGGATAAAACTAATATTAATAACAATAACAAATTAGTGAAAATCACCATTTAATAACATTAGATGCTGCATGCATGTTAAACTAATCTATATTCAAAAATACTCCATTCCTCAACCACCTCAATTTAAAAGATGTAACTTATTATACACTATAATTTTTTTTTTTTTACTTTGAATTAAAAGTGACTGAATTGATAGCTAAGATGACATAAATAATTTTATGCCAAGAAAAAGAAATGTTAATGAAGGATAGAAATAATGTTAACTAATCTAGAAAAATGAGATGGGTCCTTAATGAATCTGAATAGGAAAATGGCCTTTGGGAAAAAATGCAAATTTTAAAATAAATAGAAACAAAATGAGAGGCCATTCTTTCAAACCCAGAAAACATAAGACAAGAGAAATCTGATTTTTAAATATTTGATGCTGATATTATTAATATGGTCGGATAGATTAGAGGAAATAGATTCCAGAGGGATTCAAATTTATTATCATATAAATCTCTAAATGATTCTTCTTATATTTTATTCTATAAAAACATAGACAGTGTAATTAAGAAAGTCTTTTTTGCCAATTTTAGAAATAAATTATTTGGAGTCCACTGGTGGTACTCTACATTGGGTGTACATGCTACATTGTGCAAAAACCTGGATTCTGAGGCCTTGGTCTTCAGGGGAAAGGTTCACAAGTGGTGAAATAGTGCTGCAGGTATATTTTTTTATTTTCACCCCTGTTTCTCTCATTTCCCTCTCAATTTCTCTGTCTTCATGCAATAAAGTAAATAAAGGAAAAAGAAATACATTGTTATATAGAAATACACACATGGAAGTCTGGCAGTAGCACAGCAGGTTAAGTGCAAGTGGTGTGAAGCTCAAGGACAGAAGTAAGGATCCTGGTTAGAGTCCCCTGGCTCCCCATCTGCAGGGCAGTCACTTCAGGCGGTGAGGCAGGTCTGTAGGTATCTATCTTTCTCTTCCCCCTCTCTGTCTTCCCCTCCTCTCACCATTTCTGTCTGTCCCATCCAACAACAATGATGACAAAAATACATCAACAATAACAACAATAATAACTACAACAACAATAAAAATAACAAGGTCAATAAAAGGGAAAATAAATAAATTTTTAAAAACTAAAAAAAAAGAAATATACACATATCGAGGGGGGATTAGTGGTTTACAGTAAATACAGTTGTTTATACATGTGTAAAATTTCTCAACTTGCTAAAAAAACACTCTCACCCCCAGTCTAAGTCTTCCTCCACCATGCACAAGGACCTGAACACCTCCATCTCCCCCAGAGTCCTTTACTTCAGTGCAATATACCAAACCCAGTCCTAGTTCAACTTTGTGTTTCCCCTTCTGTTCTTATTTCTCAACTTCTGATCATCAGTGAGATCATTCCATATTCCTCTTCTCTTTCTGGCTTTTTTCACTTAACATGATTCCTTCATGCACTATCTAAGATAAGGTAAAAAAGGTAAACCCATTATTGTTAATAGCTGAGTAGTATTCCACTGTGTAAATACACCACAGTTTTCCCAGCCTCTCATCTGTTGTTGGATCAGGTTTTGGCTATTACAATGTGTATGTACTGCTATGAACATGGGTATACACAGATCTTTTCTGATGAAGGTGTTTGATTCCTTAGGATATATGCCCAGGAGAGGAATTGCAGGACCATAAGGTAGATCCATTTCTAGCCTTCAGAGATTTTTCTGAGATTGCTCTCCACAAGGGTTGGATCAATTCATATTCCCACCAGCAGTGTAGATGGGTTCCTTTGCCCATGAAACCTCTACAAAATTTGTTGTTACTATCCTTTCTGAAGTACGACATTGTTACAGGGGTGAAGTGGTATATCACTGATGTCTTTATTAGCATTTCTCTGACAATCAATGACTTGGATTATTTTTTCATTATATCTGTTGCCCTTTAGGATCTCCTCTTTGGTGAACATTCTGTTCATATCCTCTCCTCTCTTTTTGGATTGGGTCATTTTGCTGTTTCTAAGTTTATATATTTTGTTTATTAGCATTTTGTTTGATGTATGTCATGTATTGAGCTTCCTTTGTGTAAGGAATCTCTATGTATGGTTTGTGCTTTCCTTTGTAGTGCAGAAGCTTTTCAATTTAATGTATTCCCATTGGTTTATTTTTGTTTTTGTCTTCTTTTCTATTGGATATGAGTTATTAAAGATGTCTATAAAATGTAGACAAAAAGAGTTCTGCCAATATTTTCCTCTAAGTATTTGATAGTTTCTGGTCTAACATTCATGTCCTTGATCCATTTGTAATTTATGTTTGTGTGTATTGAAAAGTAATGTTTCAATTTAATTCTGCATATTTCAACCCATTTTTTCCAACACCACTTGTTGAACAGACTCTTCTTTCTCCATTTAATTGATTTAGCTGCCCTGTCAAAAATTATATATTCCCATAAGTGTGGGGGCTCATTTCTGGGCTTTCAATTGTATTCCACTGTGTCTTTATTTGTTCCACTACCTAGGCAGTTTTGATTACAATGACTTTCTAACATAGTTTGAGATCTAGGAGTATGATACCTTGAATCCTGTTCTTTCTTTGCTTTGGCAATTCTAAGTACTTTCTGGTTACAGATAAAATTTTGTGGTTTTTGTTCTATTCTCTTAAAAAAAAAAAACTGGTGAGACCTCAGTGAGGATTGCAATACATTTGTATATGACTCTCGGTAGAATATTCATTTTGATGACATTTATTATTCCAATCCCTGAACATGAGATATGTTCCATATCTGTATCTTTTCTACTTCTTTTTTTAAGCTTTATTTATTTATTTATTTTAATTTTTTAATATTTATATTCTTTTGTTGCTCTTGTTGTTTTTCATTGTTGTTGTAGTTATTTTTGTTGTTATTGATGTCACCATTGTTAGATAGGACAGAGAGAAATGGAGAGAGGAGGGGAAGACAAAGAGGGGGAGAGAAAGACACCTGCAGACCTGCTTCACTGCCTGTGAAGTGACTCCCCTGCAGCTGGGGAGCCAGGGCTCCAGATCCTTCTGCTGGTCCTTGCGATTTGCCACGTGCCCTTAGCCTGTTGCACTATCGCCTGATTCCCTCTTTTCGACTTCTTTAAAGAGAGACTCAAAATTTTCAGTATACAAGTTTTTCACTTCTTTTACTAGGTTTATTTTTAGATATTTGATTGTTTTGCTGCTTTAATGAATGGGACTGATTTCTGAATTTCTTTTATGAAAATGTTTGCATAAAGGAATGCCACAGGCTTTCATAAGTTAATTTTGTAGCCTGACACCTTACTATATTGTGTTTCCTGCTGGATTCTTTAGATTTTCCTGTGTATACTGTCATATGACCTGCAAATTGTGACCATTTGACTTCTTTTCAAATCTAGCACTGTAATTTCTGCCTCCTGCCTGATTGCTATAGTAAAGACTTCCAACACAATGTTGAATAGTGATGATGATAAAAGGCAATACTATTTAGTACCTGATCTAAGCAGGAACGCCACCTCCCCACTTTTTTTTTTAACAAATACAAGTTTTTGGTATATGTGCTGTAGTTTACCATCTCTATTTCTTTGTTTACACATTTCATATGCTTTAAGAATGGGAAAATGGATGACTAAAAGTTAGATCAATAGAGATAATAGATAATAGATGCATGATAAATTGATATATATAGGTGCATGCATATATATATATATATATATATATATATATATATATATATATATATATATGGTAGATAAGTAGGCAATATTGAAGAGGCTTTCTTCCAGAAAAGATTTTTAGGGTAGAAAAATAATGTTGAATTTTTCTTATTTAAGTAGTGAATCCCACTTCATTCATAGAGATCCGGAAGATTAAAATCAGCAGTAGACAATCAAAGAGCATGAAATAAAGAATTATGTTCATGTGAGAGAACAGCAAAAACAACAAGAAATGAAATGATAACATCTTCAGTCACAGATATTAAAGTTATCAAAAATAAATTACATCTAATCATCTATATACCACATTTTATTAATCTATTATTAGTTGTTGGATTGTTGAGTTGTTTCTAATTTTTGCTTGTAAATATAGCTGTTGTTTGTTTTATATAATATTTTCTATCAGCATATTTTAATGTGTTTTTGGATACACCAAGAAGTGAAATTTCTGGGTCATGTAATAACTGTTGATTTAAATTATTGAGAAATTTCCAAAAATTCTTAAATTAGTGACTATTTTATCTTCCTGTCTGTAATATCTGAGGATTCCAAAGTCTCCACATCCTTTTTTATACTTGTAGCTTATAATTTTTTAATAATCATGTTACATGTGAAGTACTATCTCATTGTGTTTATGAGTTTCATTTATCTAATGGCTAATAATGGTGAATATCCATATGCTTATTGATTATTTCTATATATTTTTGGAAAAAAAATTGACCTGAGCACTGCTTAATTCTGGTTTGCAGTGGTGCTTGAGAATGAATCTGGAATTTCTGAGCCTCAATCATGAGAGTCTTTTGCATAACCACTATGCTATCTCCCCAGTCCTGGAAAATTTATTTGTAATACCCACTAGTAATGTTTAATTAGATTGTCCTTTCAATACTAAATTTTAAAAGTTATACCTGCCTTGGACGGAGGGTAGATAGCATAATGGTTATGCAAACAGACTCTCATGCCTGAGGCTCCAAAGTCCCAGGTTCAATCACCCGTACCACCATAAGCCAGAGCTAAACAGTGCTCTGGTAAAAAAAAAAAAAAAAAAAAAAAAAGTTGTACCTGCCTCTACTGGAAATAGGTAACCCAACAGAAGTCATATTTTGAAATATGCAAGACCTTGCATTCAAATTCTTGTACCATGTGAGAGCACCATGGATCTGGCCAGTACAGCTTCATGGATTATTGGTCTGTGATGTAGTATTTCTCTTCTTTGTCAATCCCCTCTTCTTCTACTTTTTCTGTCTCAAATAAAGAAAAGATTGAAAAAATAGCCAGAAAGGCTGTGCAGTAGTGGTCTCATTTGTGTAAGTCCCTGGGTTCATTACATATAAAGTAGTTTTTTTTATTTCAATGAAGTCTAATAAATAAAATTTTTTCTTTTATCTTTTTCTCACTTTTGTGCTTTTATCTTATTTTATTTGGTGTCACTGCTGAAGTTTCAGCTCTCTGGACCAGAGAGAGAGAGAAACACCTTGGCACTGAACATTCTGCCAGTACAGTGAGAGTCAGTGTATTCTTATTTGTTTTCTTTTCCAAATCAGAGATTATTGTAGCAGAGATTATTTACAAAGCCATTGTTACTATATGAATGGTTTATCACCTCCTTGTGATAGGAGTTAAGTACTACTAAAGCATTCCTCCATAATCTTGTGCTAACACTCTCATACTCTTCTGCTTTCTTTAGAATCCTGAGCTCAGCTGCTATAGTCCATAATTAAACTGAGTTTTTCCTTCTGTTCTCCCTTTCATTCTTTGTTTCTTAAGTTCCGTCTATGGGTGAGGTCATTTGATATTTATCCTTCTCTGTCTGACATATTTTTAAAAAATTAGTACTGAGAACTGAACCCAGGGTGTATGAATATAAAGTGTATGCTCTGTGCTGGGCTACCTCCTATACCTTTTAATTCTCCTTTTGTGTTCTTATCTAAAAAAGATTTTGGTTACAATGTTCTACCCTATTTTTTTTTCCTTCTAAGAGTTTTATTTTCAGTGATTGCATTTGGGTATATGATCTACTATGACTTAATTCTCATAGATGATGTAGGGAAAATATTCACTTTTTTTTTTTTGGAACCTGAACAGTAAGTTGGACTAGCATCATTTTTTTATTATTTATTTAAGAAAGGAGACATTAACAAAACCGTAGGATAGGAGGGGTACAACTCCACACAATTCCCACCACCTGATCTCCATATCCTATTCCTTCCCTTAGAGATCTTTCCCATTCTCTATCCCTCTGGGAGTATGGACCCAGGTTCCTTGTGGGTTGCAGTAGGTGGAAGGTCTGACTTCTGTAATTGCTTCCCCGCTGTACATGGGCATTGACTGGTCAATTCATATTCCCAGTCTGCCTCTCTCTTTCCCTAGTAAGGTGAGTCTCTAGGGAAGGGGAGCTGGACACATTAGAGGGGTCATCAGTCCAGGGAAGTCTGGTCGGCATCCTGCTGGCCTCTGGAACCTGGTGGCTGAAAAAAGAGTTAACATACAAAGCCAAACAAATTGTTGAACAATTATGGACCTAAAGGCTGGAATAGTGTAGATGAAGTGTTGAGGGGGTACTCACAGCAAAATCTTGTGTACTTCTGTTTCAGGTATATATTTTGCCCTAGTTTATGGATATGTGTAAACATATGCTCTATCTCAGGGAACCTGGTCTATATCTAGGTTTTGGGACTTTGGTAGGAAGTGAACCACCTGGAATGGGATTAGAGAATACTATGAAAGGAAAGGTCTCACCCGAGTAATGAAGCTGAAGGGTTGTCATTCCGCATCTGAAGTTTCTGTACGCAGTCTGAAGTGAAGCATGCTGAGGTGGCACTCCTTGCGTTGATTAGGTTGTGATCGGCGGATGCAATACTATTTGATATGAATTGAGAGAAGCATGTAGGAAAGTGGGCCCTATCTTAAGGTTCCAGGACTGGGGGAAATGTGATAATCCTGCTGTCTTAGGGTTCAAGAAGACAATGGATAATTATTGTTATCATCACGTTATTTGGTAATGGGGTTAAATTTGAAAAGTCCCTTTATTATGGTTTGGGGTATAATACCCAGCATCTTGTATATAGCTGTGCCACTGGTTGCTTCTGTTCTCCCTGGTCTAGGCTTTAGAGAGAGTCAACATATCAAAGACTCAGCCTATGTATTCAAAAGACTCAGTCTGTGTTTTAAAAAGTTCGAGACACACAATCAATTTTTCCCCTCTCATATTAATTAAATAATGATGTATATAAAAACACTTTAATAGGATTTTACATAAACACCATTCCCACCACCCCCCCCCCCCACAGCCCCTGGAAGACTGTGTCATATTCCACCCCCCACCACCCCCCCCCCACAGCCCCTGGAAGCCGAATGTCCACTCTCCCCCTCACCACAGGGTTTTTACTTTGGTGCCCTACTCTCAATTTAGTCAGGTCCTACTTTTAGTTTCCCTTTCTGTTCTTCTTTCTCAACTTCTGTTGATGAGTGGGATCATCCCATAGTCATCTTTATCTTTCTGACTTAGCTCACTTAACATAATTCCTTCTAGCTCCATCCAAGATGGGTCAGAGAAGGTGGGTTCATTGTTATTAATAACTGCATAGTAGTCCATTGTGTATATATACACTGCAGCTTTCTCAGCCACTCATCTGTTGTTGGGCACCTGGGTTGCTTCCAGGTTTTAGCTGTCAGAGGATATGAATAAAACATTCACTTCAGAGAAGATCCAAAAGGCTAACAAACATATGAAAAACTGCTCCAGGTCTCTGATTGTCAGAGAAATGCAAATAAGAACAACACTGAGACACCACCTCACTCCTGTGAGAATGACATACATCAAAAGGACAGCAGCAACAAATGCTGGAGAGGCTATGGGGACAGAGGAACCCTTCTGCACTGCTGGTGGGAATGTAAATTGGTCCAGCCTCAGTGGAGAGCAGTCTGGAGAATGCTCACAAAGCTAGATGTGGACCTTCCATATGACCCAGTAATTCCTCTCCTGGAGATATACCCCAAGGATTCCATAATGCCCTATCAAAAAGATATGTATACTCCTATGTTCATCATTTTTTTAAATGACTGTTCTTCCTCTCTTTCTGTTTTAGCATTCTTATGAAAAAAATCAATTTGTGTTAAATTTAAGGGTTAAATATAGACTTATTTTATTATATTTGCTTATCTGATTCTCTGGAATTTTCATATGAATTGTATGAACACATTGTCAATTTCTTTGAATATGAATTTTTGAAGGGATTACAATTTAGAGAGAACTTCCATCCTAACAATGCACATTCATGGCTTAAAGATAGTAGGAGAGGTAAGATGGCGGCGGCCTGAGAAATCGCTGACAGCGAGTGCTCTGATAGCATCGTCGGCAACGGTAGGATTTTCTGCCTTTAGCAGGCCAGTCAATAAGGGGGGGGCACCAAAGAAGTGATTACAGTTTAATTTGGGTTAACAATTAGAGCAAAGGTGACATGGACTAGCGGGGCTCCAGAATTCCCAGGCGGCGCCAGGCAAGGCGAGTGCGCAGGGCATTGTCCTCCGCCCGCCCGGGAAGGCGGCTCCTCCGCCTGTTGCAGAGCGCGGCGGGCAGAGGACCCGGAGAGAGCACTTTAGCTCGGGTGCTGCCTCTTGGGAGTCGCCAGGGTCCACCGCTACCCTGAGGGTGGATCCAAAGACTTCTTGAGTATAGCTCTCATTGGATCAAAGGACTTGGAGCTAGTTTTCATTTTTGAGAAATCCTTTAAAAAAGTCTAGAGGGCGGGGTTTCCCGGAAGATGGCGCCCAGAGAAGCGGCCAGCCTTTGAGCTCCGGACACATCTCGTGTAAACAATAGGATTTTCTGCCTTTAGCAGGCCAGCCAATAAGGGGCCATAACGGTCATACCAAGGATGTGTCTATAACTTAATTTGGGTTAAGAATTAGAGTAGGGGAAAAAATTCTTTTTTCTTCCTTTTAATTTTCAAGCATACATCCTTCCCGCCGCCCCCCCCCCCCCCATAAGCAGTGCCTGGGACCAGCTACTAGCAGGATACCCCATACCACCAAACAGGGTTTTTTTTTTTCTTTTTTTTTTTTTTTTTTTTTAATTCACTGATACACATTTGGGAAGTTCCTCGCACTGCTCTTTAATTACAACTCTTCTTCTTATCTTCTCCCTTTTCTCTCTCTTATCTCTCTCTATCTCTCTCTTTTTTTCTTTTTTTTTTTTTAATCTTGTCATACACTTCTTTCTTCTTTGCCTTTCTGAATTTGTGAATTACTTTGGGGAAGAAATCTGACCCAGAGTGGACTCTCTACGTGTGTATCTCTGCTCTAGTTCCCTTTACACTCTTGTTACCCTTAGAATATACACTGGATAGTAGATTTGCATAACTGTCTATTCTTGCTATCCTCTCTTCCTTTTCTCTTTCTTCACTGGGATTTGGTTACTATTTTTTCACGGACTGGAGAAATTGTTTGGCTAACTGGTAACGATTAAACTCCTTCAATACTTACTTCAGTTGCTACTGTTATTCCGGAGGTTGGTGAGTGCAATTGTCATAAAGGTATTTAGTACAGTGTTACTTGTGCTCAAAACACAACAACTGAGGAACAACAGAGCATTAAAAAAAAAAAAGAGAGAGAAACACATAAATTAAAAAAAAATGGGTAGATTAAAAACAAATAAAACTGCTACCCCAATGAATGAAGACAAGAGCCCAGAAGAAACCACAAATCAGTCAGAAATAACCATAGATAAGAAAAGTATGCAAGCAATAATAAACTTATTAATCACAGAAATGAAAACAACATTGGAGGAAAGAAATGGCAGTATTAGGGAAACAACAGTTGAGACCCCCAAGGAAAATACTGATTATCTTGAGACAATTAGAGAACTGAAAGCTGAAATAGCTGTAATGAAGAAAGAAGCTGAGGCAAGGGAAAGCAGACTAACAGAAGCAGAAAACAGAATTAGTCAGACAGAGGATGAGTTAGAGAAAACTAAGAAAGAGGTGAAAGAGCTTAAAAAGAGATTGAGAGACACTGAAAACAACAACAGAGACATATGGGATGATCTCAAAAGAAGTAACATTCGTATAATTGGCCTGCCAGAGGAAGAAAGAGAGGAAGGGGAAGCAAACATCCTAGAGGAAATAATACAAGAAAATTTCCCAGACCTGAATAACAGAAAGGATATCAAGGTGCAAGAGGCCCAGAGAGTACCAAACAGAATCAACCCAGACCTGAAAACACCAAGACACATCATAGTCACAATGAGAAGAAGTAAGGATAAAGAAAGGATCCTAAAGGCTGCAAGAGAGAAACAAAAAGTCACATACAGGGGAAAACCCATAAGACTTTCTGCAGATTTTTCAACTCAAACTCTAAAAGCCAGAAGGGAGTGGCAAGATATCTATCGAGCCCTGAATGAAAAAGGGTTTCAACCAAGGATTATGTATCCTGCTAGACTTTCATTCAAGCTAGATGGAGGGATCAAAACCTTCTTAGACAAACAACAGTTAAAGGAGGCAACTATCACCAAGCCGGCCCTGAAAGAGGTACTAAAAGACCTCTTATAAACAAGAACATCACTATAATACTTGTAATATATCAGAGTAAACAAATTGTTTTTTAGAACAATGGCACTACAATACATTAAATCCATAATATCAATAAATGTCAATGGCTTAAACTCACCCATCAAAAGGCACAGGGTGGGGGGATGGATCAGAAAACATAACCCAACCATATGCTGCTTGCAAGAATCACATCTGTCACAACAAGATAAACACAGACTTAAAGTGAAAGGATGGAAAACTATCATACAGGCTAACGGTCCACAAAAAAGGGCAGGAACAGCCATTCTCATCTCAGACATGATAAATTTTAAATTAAATAAAGTAATAAAAGATAGGCAAGGACATTACATAATGATTAGAGGATCAATCAGCCAAGAAGACTTAACAATTATTAACATCTATGCACCCAACGAGGGACCATCTAAATACATTAAACACCTATTGAAAGAATTTCAAAAATACATCAATAGTAATACAATAATAGTGGGAGACTTCAATACCCCACTCTCACACTTAGACAGATCAACAAAGCAGAGAACCAATAAAGATACAAGAGAATTGAATGAAGAGATTGACAGACTAGACCTCTTGGACATTTTCAGACTCCTCCACCCCAAAAAACTGGAATACACCTTCTTTTCAAATCCACACAACACATACTCAAGGATAGACCACATGTTAGGCCACAAAGACAGCATCAATAAATTCAAAAGCATTGAAATCATCCCAAGTATCTTCTCAGACCACAGTGGAGTAAAACTAACTTTTAACAACAAACGGAAAATTATTAAAAGACATAGAATTTGGAAACTAAACAACATGCTCCTTAAGAACCACTGGGTCAGACACTTACTCAAACAGGAAATTCAAATGTTCCTGGAAACTAATGAAAATGAAGACACAAGCTATCAAAATATTTGGGACACAGCTAAAGCAGTACTGAGAGGGAAACTTATAGCTATACAATCACATATTAAACACCAAGAAGAAGCCCAAATGAACGAACTTACTACACACCTCAAGGACTTAGAGGAAGAGGAACAAAGGAACCCTAAGGCAACCAGAAGGACAGAAATCACTAAAGTTAGAGCAGAAATAAACAACATCGAAAATAAAAGAACCATACAAAAGATCAATGAAGCCAAATGTTGGTTCTTTGAAAGATTAAACAAAATTGACAAACCCCTAGCCAGACTCACCAAACAAAAAAGAGAGAAGACTCAAATTAATAGAATTGTAAACGATACAGGAGATATCACAACTGACACCACAGAAATCCAGAGAATTCTGCGAAACTTCTATAAAGAACTATATGCCACCAAGCTAGAGAATCTGGAAGAAATGGAACAATTCCTAGAAACCTATGCACTTCCAAAACTGAACCAAGAAGAACTACAAAATCTAAATGCACCAATCACAGACAAAGAAATTGAAACCGTTATTAAGAATCTCCCCAACAACAAAAGTCCTGGACCAGATGGCTTCACAAACGAATTCTACAAAACTTTCAGGAAACAGTTAATACCCATACTTCTTAAGCTATTCCATAAGATTGAAGAAACAGGAATACTCCCTTCCACCTTTTATGAAGCCAACATCACCCTGATACCAAAAGCTGATAGGGACAGAACAAAAAAGGAAAACTACAGACCAATATCTCTGATGAACATAGATGCCAAAATATTAAACAAGATCTTGGCCAACCGGATACAGCAACACATCAAAAAGATTGTTCATCATGACCAAGTGGGATTCATCCCAGGAATGCAAGGCTGGTTCAACATCCGTAAATCAATCAATGTCATTCATCACATCAATAAAAGCAAAGCCAAAAACCACATGATTATCTCAATAGATGCAGAGAAAGCCTTTGACAAAATCCAACACCCATTCATGCTCAAAACTCTACAAAAAATGGGAATAGATGGGAAATTCCTCAAGATAGTGGAGTCTATATATAACAAACCTACAGCCAACATCATACTCAATGGAGAGAAGCTGAAAGCATTCCCCTTCAGATCAGGGACTAGACAGGGCTGCCCACTGTCACCGTTACTCTTCAACATAGTATTGGAAGTTCTTGCCATAGCAATCAGGCAAGAGAAAGAAATCAAAGGGATACAGATTGGAAGGGAAGAAGTCAAGCTCTCACTATTTGCAGATGATATGATAGTATACATAGAAAGACCTAAAGAATCCAGTAGAAAATTACTGGAAGTTGTTAGGCAATATAGCAAGGTATCAGGCTACAAAATCAATGTACAAAAATCAGTGGCATTTCTTTATGCAAACACTAAATCTGAATAAGAAGACATCCAGAAATCACTCCCATTTACTGTTTCAGCAAAATCAATCAAATACCTAGGAATAAAGTTGACCAAAGAAGTGAAAGACTTGTATGCTGAAAACTATGAGTCGCTACTCAAGGAGATAGAAACTGATACCAAGAAATGGAAAGATATCCCATGCTCATGGATTGGAAGAATAAATATCATCAAAATGAACATTCTCCCCAGAGCCATATACAAATTTAATGCAATACCCATCAAAGTTCCACCAAGCTTCTTTAAGAGAATAGAACAAACACTACAATCATTTATCTGGAACCTGAAAACACCTAGAATTGCCAAAACCATCCTAAGGAAAAGAAACAGAAATGGAGGCATCACACTCCCAGACCTTAAACTATATTATAAAGCCATCATCATCAAAACAGCATGGTACTGGAACAAAAATAGGCACACAGACCAGTGGAACAGAATTGAAAGCCCAGAAGTAAATCCCAACACCTATGGGCATCTAATCTTTGATAAGGGGACCCAAAGGATTAAATGGAAGAAGGAGGCTCTCTTCAATAAATGGTGCTGGGAAAACTGGGTTGAAACATGCAGAAGAATGAAATTGAACCACTTTATCTCACCAGAAACAAAAATCAACTCCAAATGGATCAAAGACCTAGATGTCAGACCAGAAACAATCAAATACTTAGAGGAAAACATTGGTAAAACACTTTCCCATCTACACCTCAAGGATATCTTTGATGAATCAAACCCAATTGCAAGGAAGACCAAAGCAGAAACAAACCAATGGGACTACATCAAATTGAAAAGCTTCTGCACATCCAAAGAAACTATTAAACAAACAGAGAGACCCCTCACAGAATGGGAGAAGATCTTCACATGCCAGACATCAGACAAGAAACTAATCACCAAAATATATAAAGAGCTCAGCAAACTCAGCCGCAAAAAAGCAAATGACCCCATCCAAAAATGGGCAGAGGAAATGAACAAAACATTCACCACAGAGGAGATCCAAAAGGCTAACAAACATATGAAAAACTGCTCTAGGTCACTGATTGTCAGAGAAATGCAAATTAAGACAACACTAAGATACCACCTCACTCCTGTAAGAATGGCATACATCAAAAAGGACAGCAACAACAAATGCTGGAGAGGATGTGGGGACAGAGGAACTATTTTACATTGCTGGTGGGAATGTAAATTGGTACAGCCTCTGTGGAGAGCAGTCTGGAAAACTCTCAGAAGGCTAGACATGGACCTTCCATATGACCCAATAATTCCTCTCCTGGGGTTATACCCCAAGGACTCCATAACACCCAACCAAAAAGAGGTGTGTACTCCTACATTCATAGCAGCACATTCATAATAGCTAAAACCTGGAAGCAACCCAGGTGCCCAACAACAGATGAATGGCTGAGAAAGCTGTGGTATATATACACAATGGAATACTATGCAGCTATCAAGAACAATGAACCCACCTTCTCTGACCCATCTTGGACAGAGCTAGAAGGAATTATGTTAAGTGAACTAAGTCAGAAAGTTAAAGATGAGTATGGGATGATCCCACTCATCAACAGAAGCTGACTTAGAAGATCTGAAAGGGAAACTAAAAGCAGGACCTGATCAAATTGTAAGTAGGGCACCAAAGTAAAAACCCAGTGGTGAGGGGTAGACATGTAGCTTCCTGGGCCAGTGGGGGGTGGGAATGGGCGGGAGGGATGGGTCACGGTCCTTTGGTGATGGGAATGGTGTTTATGTACACTCCTAGCAAAATGTAGACATATAAATCAGTAGTTAATTAATATGAGAGGGGGAAATCAATTGTATGTCTCAAAGGTTCTCAAAAGACAAACTGAATCTTTTTAATAGATAGGCTACGTATTTGATATGCGGACTCTCTCAAAAGCCTAGACCAAGTAGATTAGAAGCTTCCAATAGCACAGCTATATACAAGATACTGGGTACTGTACAGCAAACCATAACAAAGGGACTTTTCAAAGTTAACCCAATTAACAAATAATGTGATGATAATATTAACTATTGATTGTCTTTTTGAACCTTAAGACAGCAGGAACCTCACATCTTCACTATAGAGCCCCTACTTCCCCCAGTCCTGGCACCCTTGGATAGGGCTCACTTTCCCGTATGCTTCTCCCAATCCATACCAAATAATATTGCATCCGCCGATCACAACCTAACCAAAGCAACGATTGCCATCTCAACATGCTTCACCTCAGTGTGTATCCAGAGACTTCACGTGTGGAATGACAACCCTTCAGCTTCATTACTCGGGTGAGACCTTTCCTTTTATAGTACACTCTAATTTCATCTCAGGTGGTTCACTTTCTAACAAAGTCCCAAAACCTAGATATACACCAGTTTCTGTGAGAGAGAGCATATGTTCACACGTATCCATAAACTACTGCAAAATATATACCTGAAAGCAGTAGTACACTAGAGTTTGCAGTGAGTACCTCCCTAACACTTCCTCTCCACTATTCCAATCTTGGGATCCATGATTGCTCAACAAATTGTTTGGCTTTGTATGTTAACTCTCTTTTCAATCACCAGGTTCCAGATGCCACCAGGATGCTGGCTAGGCTTCCCTGGATTGAAGACCCCACCAATGTGTCCTGGAGCTCAGCTTCCCCAGAGACACACCTTACTAGGGAAAGAGAGAGGCAGACTGGGAGTATGGACCGACCAGTCAACGCCCATGTTCAGCGGGGAAGCAAATACAGAAGCCAGACCCTCTACCTTCTGCAACCCTCAACGACCCTGGGTCCATGCTCCCAGAGGGCTAGAGAATGGGAAGGCTATCATGGGAGAGGGTGGGTTATGGGGATTGGGTGGTGGGAATTGTGTGGAGTTGTACCCCTCCTACCTTATGCTTTTGTTCACTAATCCTTTCTTAAATTAAAAATTTAAATAAAAAAAAAAAAGATAGTAATACATTGGGAGAAACCTGTAGTTAGGTGACTTAATTGTGTGTGAACATAAAAACATTCAATTACATAAGCCTAGATAACATGACTACAGCATGCCCAGGTGATATGATAGTGACTGTTGGAACTTCCATTGTATATTATATTGTCTGTGGATTGAAAAAAATCAAGAATGCATCACTGCATGAAGTTTTCCGGTTCATACTTTGAATTATCTTTCCCTAATTAGTATTTGTTTTGTTTTTGCCTCCACAGTTATCACTGGGGCTCAGTAACTGCACTTGAATCCACTTCTCCTGGAGGCCAGTTTTCCTTTTTGTTACCCTGGCTTATTGTTATTATTGTTATCATTATTGTTGTTGTTATTGCTGTCCTTGTTGTTGGATAAGACAGAGAGAAGTGGAGAGAGGACAAGAAGACAGAGAGGAGAGCAAGACAGACACCTTCAGACCTGCTTCACCATTTGTAGTGGGGAGCAGGAAGCTCAAACCAGAATACTTACACTGGACCTTGCACTTTGTGCCATGTGCACTTAACCCTCTGCTTTACCACCCGACCCCCTCAATAATGTTTTCAGCTTTTTGTTTCCACCAGTGTTTTTACTGGGCTTCATGTCTGCATGGCTCCTCCAGTTCCAGTAGTGTATTTTATTTTTATTGGTAGATTGTGAAAGAGGGAATGAGATACAGAGAGGGAGTAAGAGACCGATAAAGAAGAGATACCACAGTACAGCTCCACTGTATGTGGAACTGCCTGGTGCAGATTCTCCCATAAAGCATTAGGTCCTTTCTAATTTAAAGCTGAGCTCTGTTGGGTGAGTTATCTTGTAGACCATGTTTTGTAGCATTCAGAATGTGCTGTGCTTTATTCGTTAACTTACTCCAAAAAGTTATTTTCTTTTGATACTACTGTGTGTGAAGATCATCTTGATTTCAATTTTGGGTTACTTATATACAAAAGTATATATCACATTTTATATTGATATTATACCCTGAAACATTATTGAACTCATATAGTTCTAATAAGCGCAGGTGGTGCAAAGCACAGGGGCATTTGTAAGGATCCAGGTTCCATTCCCTGACTCCCCTGGAGTCGCTTCAGAAGCAATGAAGCAGGTCTGCAGGTGTCTATCTTTCTCTCCCCCTCGCTGTCTTCCCCTCCTCTCTCTATTTCCCTCTGTTCTATCCAACAACGACAACATCAATAACAACAAAAATAAGAACTGCAACAATGAAAAACAAGGGCAACCAAAAAAGGGAATCAATAAATAACTATTTGTAAAAATATGAAGTTATTTGAATGTTTTTTCAACAGCATTCAAAAGAAAAAATAAGTGCTACTAGTAACAGACAACAAGTATAAAATAACTTTAAGATTAAAATTAAGTTTGCTTTTGAATTCTGATAAGTTCCAATCACTTTGTGAAAACTTTAAATATAGTTGTTTTTTTTTTCTTTCAATGGAAGTGAAAAGGAAATTCAAGTGCAAAAGTTGAAATTATGAAGACAGTTAAAATGTGGCCATAGCAAACAGACTCAATGAAGAAAAATATATATACACACTATTTCTACTGATGCCCTGCTAAAATTTATTTTATTTTCACCTCTCTTGCGTTCATAATAGTCTTACAAGAGGAGCATTATTTTCTAAAATGTATAGGTGAGCTGAGACTTTGAGAATAAATAAATAATATTATGCTATCAGAGTGCTATAGTAAACAGACCACAATTCTAAGACCAGTTGTCTTCCAAGACTTATTTCTCACAATTTCAAAAAAAATCTATAATGGCAAAATTTTCATATTAAACTTTATCAATATGTATGACAAGGCAACTCTCTACACATACAATTCTGAATCTGGTTAAGTTGGAATACTGGTACTAATGGATTAATGTGTAAAAGATCTGTGTCTGGAAATGTAGTCTGCTGCACCAGTTCTATGATATCCAAAATTTTGCTGTTATAGAATGTTTTAAAAATCTAAATCATCTCACTTACCATGCACTATTAGTTGAGCAGCAGGGTATTTTCAATTAGTTGATCAAAAAATAGGATATTTTTTTGAAATCCTTGATGTAAGTGAACTTTCCAATATAATTTGTGCTGTATGTATATTTTACTGGTTGCCATTACAAATACATCCCTATTTCTATTCTTATAACTTTCAATTTTCTTCACATTTTGAAAGAAATACTTTTTTATTTAAATTGATCATAGTTCTTCCAAAAGCCCATTTATTTGAACTGATGCAGTTAAATTAACCAACAAATAAAACTTAATGTTGGCATATAGAAATCATCTAAGTGGATTTACATATTACTGACATATACAACTGTATTATTTAAAGAAAATTTGAAAGCACCCAGGATGTTTAAGAAAACTAAATTATATTAGTGAGGGGTATAAAATAAAGTAGGATAGAAAAATCAGTTGAAATCTCCAATACATGACATCACTTAACAGTCTCTATCAAAAACAAGGAACATGTTGACAGAGTGGAAACAGAGCAAAAAGACATCCACCAGATGTCAGTATGACAAATAAAATCGATAGAAGTAGAAAGAGAATAATTGAAAATGGGGCCAAGGTCCCCAGCAAATTGAACTGAAGTTTCAATTTTATCCTCATCTAGTGGAGAACTGAGCATTTAAACTGGAAAACAGCTTAATAGATTTAAAAAAAAATGAGTGTCAAATATCTAAAGCCTATTTTCTCACAGTGCACCTTAAGAGTAAAATTACTATAGAACATTGAAAAAATTACTGTAGGAACAGCACATCATTCATCCAGTAGAGCTCATATTTTACATCATGCAAGGATTCAGGTTTGAGTTTCAAGAGTAGTGGAACAGTGATGAAATCATACTAGCATCTGTAACTTAGTGACTGAAAGACAGTAAGATATAAAGCAGGCTAGAAAGGGTTCCACTGGAAGACAGAGTGCCGATCCAAATACGATAAAGATGGAAAGGCTTTAAACTTCATGGGGGGGCTGCCCTCAGCCCAGTTAAACAAAGATGGACCCTGACAGCCCCAGGCTCACTAGACCATCCCCATAGTTCACGGGATCAGGCCCAAAATGACTATTAAGATAGGAGGAAAATGGTTTAATTGCCTGTTTATTCTTTTGGAATTTTATTTTGATATGTAGAAGCTTTTCAATTTGATCTAGTCCCATTTATTCATTTTTGGTTTTGTTTCCATGACCCATGGAGTGAAGTCTCTAAATATATCTCTATTGTCCTAAAATGTTTCACTGACTTTTTCTATGTATTTTATAGTTTCAGGTATAATATTCATATCTTTGATCCATTTTCATTTAATTTTGGTTCATGGTATTAGATGACAATTGTCCTTAGATTTAGGACTCATCTGAATAGCACAGTATAATACTTAAACTACTTTATCTCCTCTACTCTCTGTTTTTATGTTTTAAATTATTTTTTACAAATGAAATTATTTATGGACTCTTTGAATTAGGGTATCTATAAGTATACCCATAAATAATTCTACTTGGTTTCACATCTACCATTTTCCAGACTGATACCATGTAAATATGCAATGGACTAAATCACTACTCTTTTCTAAAAGCTCAAAATACGAGTTGAGGAAAGTGTATTGTTCATAAGATCCACTAGGTCGGCTTGTTTCCTGGCTGGATCACATTGTGCAATGTTATGATCATCTCATGTGGACACATATGGCTGAACGAAGAAGTACATCACTGAGGAAAATTAAAGATGAATTACAATTCACTCTGCAAATAATTTGCGGTGACAACCATAGTATATTAGATTTGACTGAGGTTATTGAGTTTTAGCATGTCTATTTACTTTGATAACATCGAACTACATAGTTTTAAGGGGATGTTACAAAGTACAGAAAGGGTGTGCTATTTTTGTTTTAATCAAAAATGGCAAAAACATTACTAAGGAAAAAGATGGACAAAGATGGGGTATGTAGGGATGGTTTGAAAAAGTGGGGTACATAGGGATGGTTTGAAAAAGTGGGGTATGTAGGGATGGTTTTGGTCTTTATAGAGATATGGCGTGGAAAGGGAAGAAAGAGGCAAGAGTGAGATGGAGAAGGGAAAACATCTTAAAGGTGTGATTGGAATCAGGAAGTGGGTCCTTTCAGGTTTTCGTGATTATGGAAAGAAGCTAAGGTTACTAGAAACCTTCCCCAGCATGGCTGAAGGCTGTGGTTGAGTGGTTAAGTCACCAGATGGGAGTAGGGAGGAGTAGGGAGTAGGGAGGAGTAGGGAGTAGTAGGGAGTAGGGAGGAGTAGGGAGTAGTAGGGAGTAGGGAGTATGGAGTAGGGAGTAGGGAGCAGTAGGAAGTAGGGAGGAGTAGGGAGTAGTAGGGAGTAGGGAGGAGTAGGGAGGAGTAGGGAGTAGGGAGGAATAGGGAGTAGGGAGGAGTAGGGAGTAGGGAGGAGTAGGGAGGAGTAGGGAGGAGTAGGGAGTAGGGGGGGAGGGGGATGGTGGTTTTACCCTCAACCCATAAACTCTTAAGCGTGATCTTGTAAACTCACTTCTAAAGGTTTTGTTTCATTTTAACCTTTAAATTAATCATATTTATAGCTACTGGGAATTTAAGAAATCCTATGTAAGCAATTTAGCTCAAAGCAAAAAAAAAAAATAGCGCACCTGTATGACAGTCATTTGATTAGAATGTCAATTTCCACATTTTTTCTATGAAATCCCTAGCAAATTTTTAGTATGAAATGTTTAAGCATAGTCATCTGATATGATTAAATATAACACACTTCATTTATTAATGTACAGATACAACTATAAACTGATTTAGGGCTCAGAAATTAACTTTGTGAAACTCTAAGGTCTAATTTGAATGATCTTAATTTACAAATATCATCTTTTAAAATTTACACATATATCAGAGTATTATAAAATCTAATATTAAAAAAGCCAAAACGACATATTTGAAATGATAATTCTTTCATCTATCTCTAGAATACATGATATCTCTATGTAAAACATCTATATTCGGAATACATATAATATCTGTGAAAAATTTATATCTTCAATGGTAAAATGTCAAAACTAAAATAATTTGGAAATTTTGTCATCAGTTTTCTTTTGGGAGACGGTGCAATGGTTTACAGTACAGTTACTGACACATGGGAACAATCTCATCTCCCTGTGTGGTTCTACAGAACACCTTCCCCTCCAATTTATGTACTTTTCCACTATCCTGCAACAGACCCTCCTTCCTTTAGCCTCACTACCTGTCTTTTGCTTTGGTGCAATCCACACCCAGTCCAAGTTTTCCTTCTCTGTCCTTGTTTCTTAAATCCGACAGTTTGGCATACAAAGCAAGATGACACAGAAAAATTACAAATAACTGTAGCATTATAAAAGTAATTTGGTTTTTCTTACTCTGGAATTCTGGATTTTTTTTCATAGCAAATAATTAATTCAAGTCCCATATTATTCCACTTTTCATCTTCTGTGATTGCCATTTATGGAAAAATACACAGACCACAAAGAAATAAATTTTGATTGGTCATTGCCCAGTAACTTTATGATTTCACTAGCTACCACCCACTACACCTACCAGAATGGTTATGGAAAGCCCTGGTTTATGACTTTGTGACTTAAATCTATTCCTGTTGCAGTAACTACTCAGAGTGCTGGACGGTTCTGTTTTAGTTCCTGGCTCTGACTAAGCTGGCTTCTGACCTGCTGGCAGACAAGTCAGATGGCACCTGAGCCCTGTTAGTGCCAGCATATCTGACACATTTGGAAGCCAACTTCTGGCTGGTGAATCTGGCATTCAAATAGCAGAATTTTTTGTACACATTAGGAAATTAAACACAAGAATTTGCCAGCAGTGTTGCTTCATTTAAAACATAAACTATATGTGAAATTTTGGTAGGGCCAAGTGTATAGAAAATATTATTTCACTAGTCAATTCTTTTAAACAATATTTACATAGTCTCTTCATTGTACATCCTTTGTTCTACTAGTTAAAAAATACTCAGAGCAAAAAAAACTATTAAGAATGGTGCTTTCTTCTTAGTTCATACCACCAGCTTCTAAAATATGCATAATTTGATAATTTGTTAGGTCATTATAAGAAATTATATTAATCCTTGCTCATTTATGAACAACAATTTTGGAAAGATAGCTAATAACCAAAAATGGTAGTAAGTTAAATGAATATTTGGGAAATATTTTTGCATGAAATATTTTCTCTGAATACCATCATTTTAAATTTTTTTAAATGTGTTGCCTAGGAGTGAATACAGGGACATGCATATGTGCAATAATTTTGAGCTACCTTCTTGGTTCAATTTGTATACTTTATTTTTTGAGAGAGAACAAGGAAAGTTGAAGCACTAACATAGAGATATAAAGAGAGTGAAAGAATCAAAACACCACTCCTTCATCCATGGAGCTTCCTGGGTATTGTCCTTGGTGTTCCCATGTGACGTAAAACAAATGTAGGTCTCCTCTTCACACACGGTGAGTTGTGCTTTCTAGGAATTAAGCCATTTTCAATCTTCTATTTCTGTTTTTTCTTCACATTTAATAATTTGAAAAATTAATCTCTCTTAAAACAAATCTGACTTCAGGAGACATGTTGATTTAGCTCAAGCACTCATGTTTTCTCGTGTTAATTTTCAGTATTTTGTTGTAGGATTATAAATATTCTTAGTTCTACATTCTGTAATATTTCTTTAAGAAAGATAATTGTAAACAATAGGGGGAAAAGGTATTATTTTCCTTTCTCTCTCTGTCCTTCTTTCTTTCTTCCCTTTTTAAAACACAGCTCATCTCTAGCTTATGGTGGTGCTGGAAATTGAATCTAGAGCCTCAGAGCCTCAAGTATGAGAATATTTTTGCATAACCATTATGCTGGCTCCCCAGTTCATAATACTTCTTTAAGATTGCTATAAACAGAAAAATGAAAATATTATTTTCTAAAGCTAAATGTGATGCTAAGAGCACACATGTTAACGGGAAACAATATAAACAAGTAATTAATATATTACTTAATATCACTAAAATGATTCAAGAAAGATACAGATAACATTATAAATGTCTACATTTTTCTTAATTTAAGAACAAGAACTTTATTTAATTTGGCTGAATGAACATAAAGCCTGAGGGATATCACTTTAGTATCACTTTCAGTCAAAGAATACATTAAAACTTGTTTTTCAGATATTCTAAATAACTTGGGCAAAAATCATTCAATAGAGTAAAAGACCATGAAGTAGTACTATAGAGTAGTTTCACTGTAAAACTATCCATGATTAGTCATGTGAATATTCAGAATAAATGAAAAAGTAATGAAATGGAAACATGTAGAGAAACAAAACTTTAGATATCTTTATCTTTAAATGTATATAAATAATGGACAATTTGTAAATAGCATTGATTCATATATATATATCAGTTCAAAATGTTTTTGTTTGGTAAAATCAGGAAGCAAAGAGCTTACCTAAAATGAATATCTACAATTCATTTCTCCTTCTCCTTCTCCTTCTCCTTCTCCTTCTCCTTCTTCTTCTTCTTTTATTTCTGATTTCTTTTCTAGACCTGTTTTGTGGAAAGAAGTTGGGGACTCTACTGAGCATCTGTAATATGCAGATGCACACTGACACCTGAGTAAGACTTGAATGTAGGTTTATAAATGTGGCCCAAGACCAGCTTCCTGTTATTTCTACAATTAAACATTGTTAAATGTTAATATTAAATGTTTATTGGAATGGGGAATAAGAAAATAGTTTCTAGCAACACGAAGAGAGTGAGAATAGGTAAGTTAATCACGTAAGTTACAAAGTTTTTAAAATAATTTTGGCCCCTGAAATGGTAGCTACTACTTAGTATGAAAATTTTCCTTAAGATAGCCTACAAGTGTTACTACATTGTTGATACATATTAGATACTATCAATAATTCTGTTTGTTTCTGAATTTCATGAATCTTGAGTTCTTGGCAGTTTAGATATTGCTTTGTAAATCTAATAAGGACCATGATGATATGTAATAATATAGCATAGTTTATTTAGAGACTTCTAAATCAGTAAATCAAAAAATCATATGGTTCTGGAAACTACTTTGTAATGAATGTAGATTCTTCTAATATTACCTGAATGTTTGTACAGTTATTGATAGAAAAAAAAACAATAAAAAACCTCATTAATTCTATTTTCAGAACTATTTGAAACTGTGTTGATTGTGGCTAGTTGTCTGACAGGATATTTAAATTTTACCTTCCTTAACGGATAGTTTATCATCTTAGTTTTCATTGACATATGGAATAAGTATGATTATACCTTAATTTTCTAGAATAACAGAAATTTTTTTTAAAAATTGTTGCTTGGTATTAGAAGGTTACCTAGGTTGGGTTGAAATTATGCCTGTCATGGGGAGATGAGAGAGTGTATTCATGTATCAGAAATTGTACTATGAGCCACTAACAATAAAGTGATTAAAAACAGCAGAAAATTAAATTTCATTCAAAAATTGAATATATCACCATAAACATGTATTAAAAGTTGTAGTATAGTTATCACTACTATTTTTAAAAAGGGGAGAAAGGAAAACAGTCTAGCTGGTTATATGAATCATTTTTAAAATTTAAGGGAAGACATAAAAAGTCCAACAATTATTTACAGAAAATAAAGATGACATGCAAAATCTAAGGACAGCCTTTCACATAAAAATACTAAACAAAATAAATATATGTCTACTTATTTAATAAAGTCTATTTATGAAAGTCCCTAGAAGCATGAAGAATGAAAGTTAAGGCTAATGTTGACATATAAATATCCCATTTTAAGGTTAATTGAAATGTTAGCTTTAAAAATAGCAATATTAGGGGTTGGGTGGTGGTGCTCCTGGTTGAGCACACACATTACAGTGCACAGGATCTAGGTTTGAGCACCAGGTCCTCACCTGCAGAGGGAAAGCTTTGCAAGTGGTGAAGCAGGGCTGCAGGTGTCTCTCTGTCATCCTCTTCTCTCTTGATTTATAACTATGATTAAGAAAAAAGAGACATGTTAACTAATGTAAAACCCAATGTTCATGTAAAGTTTAAAATGATAAAATAATATCAAATGCTAAAATAAAAATATTTTCCACTTGAGAAATATCAGGATTATTTTCTTGCAATTAGTTTTTGTAGGCTCATTGCTTTCACATTTCAGTTTTCATGATAATGTTAATTGTATAGAATCCATCATAATATTAGAAGGGCAAACATCATGGTTAATTTGAAAAGGAGAGTTTAATAATTTACAGAAAAATGAAAATTAAAAAAGAATTTATAGTCTCTTTTAGGCTTTGATAAAATTATTTAACTCTTTTAAACATATGAGCACCTTGCTAATTCCCTCTATTAAAGAGTAAAAATACAGAATTTTAAGTTGTCCCAAATTAAATTTTCAAGCTTTTGCAAGCAGCACACTTTAGTTTTAAAGCAGTAAGAAAATAGAAATGATTGATATGTTCTATATTTATAAAATTAACCTTTGATATGTTTAAAAGCTTCCTATTGACAATTACCTTTTTACTCTCTAATGAAAAAACTTCCTTTAAAGACTGCAGTTTAAATATAGTATCTTTCCTACTTCTATTTTTTATTGTTCTTGTTTGGACTTCATTGCTTCAGGTAACTTTTTCTTTATTTAGAGATAAACAGAGGCAGTGAGATGCGGGCGGCAGTGGAGATATAACATTAGAGCTTTCCCAGTGGTGGAAATCAGTTTTGACCCTGGACAATGTGCACGACAGTGTAGCCATCTTCCCAGGAGAGCTATTTTGGTTGCCAATATTTAATTTCTGAGAAAAGATGTTGGGAGCAGAGTTCAAGATAAAACTCTTACAGGCCCCTCGTTAAGAGGGATGACTGGGAGGGGTGGCATGGTACCCCTTGTAGGTCCCTCGAGAAGGGGTTAGCCAGGAGGGGTGAGATGGATAACACCATGGCCTTTGGCTGTGCTCTGCAAATTCCCCTATTATTGTTTATGCCTGGCTAGCTGATGTGGACTTGGTGGCATGTAGCTGCTCCCCTGTTTGTACTCTGCTGATTCTGGCAGGACATATTAATCTTAAGATATAATAGTTGACTGCTGAATAATCATAGAATAGTGTGTGAAAATAAGCAAATGCCAGTTACCACTCCCCTGTTTTACTGTTATGCTCAGTTGATCATATTCCTGAAACTAGCTACATATAGGACAATAGTAATGGGAACATAGCAACTGTAGAAAAATAAGTTTGTAAGTAAATCATTAGAGGAGAAGAGCAAAATCCGGTAATCACTTGATCTTTACCATAACCGATTGATCTTTACTGTAATCGATTGATTGATTTTTAACTAACTGCCAATAAACCATGATACCTTGTGTAATCTTGTATTGTGTAGAACTATCTTGTGTGATCTTGTGTTGTGCAGAACTGCTAGCTTTCGGTATAAATTTAGGAGACTCAGAAATCAAGTTGCCTTGTCTCTGACATGGTCCTCCCTAACTCATTAATCTCTCATTCCTTCTCTCAGGCTTATCATTGAACTTTACTCCATGCTGGACACAGAGACAACAAAAAGAAGTACAACTATAGAAACTTCGTAAAGTTTAGTTTTATCATGCATGGAAAACATGGGCCTTGTGCATGTGCTACCTAGAATCATAACATGATTTTTCTTCCTTCACCCCTTTTTTTCCCTGTGCAAAATCTTTGCTTTGTGGTGTGTTAGGATGATATTATATATTGTAGTAACAATTGTTCTAGCTAGTTACTATTTTTTTGAATGTACTATCAACAATATTTATTCCCCTTACATTTTCCTTCATTCTCAAAAAGTATCAAAGGCATGACTATGTAAAAGGTAATATTATTTGGAGTAGGGCACCAAGGTAAAAACCCTGGGTTGAGGGTGGTGAATGTTTAGCTTCACAGGGTGGGGGAATGGGGATGGGATGGGACACAGTCTTTTGGTGATGGGAATGGTGTTTATGTACACTCCTATCAATTTGTAGTCATATAAATCACTAATTAATATGAGAGGGGAAAATTGAAAGTCTCAAACTTTTTAAATCACAGACTGAGTCTTTTTAATACATAGGCTAAGTCTTTGATATGTTAACTCTCTTAAAAGATTAGACCAGGGAGAACAGAAGCAACCAGTGGTGCAGCTATACAAATACTATACAAATAGTGTCACTATACAAATAGTGACACTATACAAATAGTGTCAAAGGACATAAGTTATGGTGATGCTGTGTATGATACAGCAAATCCTAACAAAGGGATATTTCAATGTTAACCCATTTGCCAAATAATGTGATTGTAGCAGTAATTATTGTCTTCTTAAACCCTAGGACAGCAGGAATCTCCCACTTCCTCTATAGAGCCTATACTTCCCCTAGTCCTGGAACCTCTAGGGTGGGGCTCACTTTCTTACATAATTCTCTCAATTCATATTAATTGATATTGCATCTGCCAATCCCAACCTAATCAAGGCAATGAGTACCACCTCAGCATGTTTCACTTCAGACTGTGTACAGAGACATCAGGCATGGAATGTAAAACCTTCACCCTCATTACTCCCTATTACTCAGGTGAGACCTTTCTTTTCTTTTCTCTTCTTTTCTTTTCTTTTCTTTCTTTTTCTTTTTCTTTTCTTTTTTTTTTTTTTTTGCCTCCAGGGTTATTGCTGGAGCTCAGTGCCTGCACCATGAATCCACTGTTCCTGGAGGCCATTTCCCTCCCTTTTGTTACCCTTGTTGTTGTAACTTTGTTGTAGTTATTATTGTTGTTGATGATGTTCATTGTTGGATAGGATAGAGAGAAATGGAGATAGGAGGGGAAGACAGAGGGGGTAGAGAAAGATAGATACCTGCAGACCTGCTTCACCGCCTGTGAAGCGACTCCCCTGCAGGTGGGCATCCAGGGGCTCAAACCGGGATCCCTAAGCCAGTCCTTGCACTTGGCAACACTTATGCTTACCTGAGGCACTACCGCCTGATCCCCAGAAACCTTTCCTTTAATAGTATACTCTAATTCCATTCTAGTAGATTTACTTCCTAGCAAAGTCTCAAAACCTAGATATAGACCAGGTTCCATAAGATAGAGCATATGTTCACATAAATTAGGGCAAAATATATACCTGAAAGCAAAAATATGCAATAGTCTGTAGTGAATCAGTATAAAGTTCATAATGAAATGTCTACTTAACTTAGATACCTTCCTCACCTACTTCCTATTACACTTCCCTCACTCACTCCAAAGTTAACCTCATCAAAGTAAGGACTGAAAAAGCTGAATAAGGGTAAGGTACTAAAGTGAGTATACTTTAATGATGACTCTTTAGTCACTATCAGGCCACCCATTAGCTAGGGCCCTAATCGGGGAGTCCTGCGATTCCCAAACAGACTTGATGGGCCTAGACCGTGAATACATCCCTCTCTCCATTGTTACCACCAGTCATTTCTATCAGAAACAACACAATAGACCCCTTTGAGGCCCCCTATAGAACCTTGCCCTCAACTTGGATCAACAATGGTAGAGAATGTTCCATACTCCAAAGGGAGAATGGACAGTATACTCTATGCTACACCTGAGGAAGATAGGTCCTGATATTGGGACAGCTTGGAACGTTCCTACTTATGACCACAGAGTGTGAGCTCAGATCTACAGGGATGCAGAGGTCACATAGGTTCCTACGCCCCAGATCACATCAAATGGTGGCATTTACGATCAACAATATTTATATCCCTTTCCCATGTTAGGGAGCTACTCTTGTCCCTGATCCAGCTTTCTGGTCCTTTTCCAGCCATGACATCATCTCCCCAGACAATAATTAGGATCCACTTGCATATCAGATTTCAGGCTCAGGGAAAAACAAACAAACAAACAAACAAACAAAAAACTAGTATAGCCACAGGCCCTTTAGAATATAACTAAATATGCCTACTAGCTATCTACAAAATGGAGACACCTCCCCCAACTCTTCATCTCCACTATTCCAGCCTTTAGGTCCATGATTGGTCAACAATTTGTTTGGCTTTGTATGTTAACTCTCTTTTCAACAACCAGGCTCCAGATGCTAGCATGATGCCAACCGGACGTCCCTGGAGAGACAACTCCACCAATGTGTCCTTGAGCTCCGCTTCCATAGATCCCTTCCCCACTAGGGAAAGAAAGAGACTGGGAGTATGGATCGAACTGTCAATGCCCATGTTCAGTGGGGAAGCAATTACAGAAGCCAGACCTTCCACCTTCTGCATCCCACAATGATCTTGGGTCCATACTCCCAGAGGGTTAAAGAATAGGAAAGTTATCAGGGCAGGGGATGGGATGTAGAGTTCTGGTGGTGGGAATTGTGTGGACTTGTATCCTTCTTATCCTATGGTTTAGCTAATGTTTCCTTTTTTTTTTTAAATTTTTTATTTAAGAAAGGATTAGTGAACAAAAACATAATGTAGAAGGGGTACAACTCCACACAATTCCCACCACCCAATCCCCATAATCCCCCCCCTCCCATGGTAGCTTTCCCATTCTCTAGCCCTCTGGGAGCATGGACCCAGGGTCATTGAGGGTTGCAGAAGGTAGAAGGTCTGGCTTCTGTAATTGCTTCCCCGCTGAACATGGGCGTTGACTGGTCGGTCCATACTCCCAGTCTGCCTCTCTCTTTCCCTAGTAAGGTGTGTCTCTGGGGAAGCTGAGCTCCAGGACACATTGGTGGGGTCTTCAATCCAGGGAAGCCTAGCCAGCATCCTGGTGGCATCTGGAACCTGGTGATTGAAAAGAGAGTTAACATATGAGGCCAAACAATTTGTTGAGCAATCATGGATCCCAAGCTTGGAATAGTGGAGAGGAAGTGTTAGGGAGGTACTCACTGCAAACTCTAGTGTACTTTTGCTTTCAGGTATATATTTTGCAGTAGTTTATGGATACGTGTGCACATAAGCTCTCTCTCACAGAAACTGGTGTATATCTAGATTATGGGACTTTGTTAGAAAGTGAACCACCTGAGATGAAATTAGAGTGTACTATAAAAGGAAAGGTCTCACCCGAGTAATGAAGTTGAAGGGTTGTCATTCCACACGTGAAGTCTCTGGATACAGTCTGATGTGAAGCATATTGAGGTGGCAATCGTTGCTTTGGTTAGGTTGTGATCGGCGGATACAATATTATTTGGTTTGGATTGGGAGATGCATATAGGAAAGTGGGCCCTATCCAAGGGTTCCAGGACTGGGGGAAGTAGGGGCTCTATAGTGAAGATGTGAGGTTCCTGCTGTCTTAGGGTTCAAAAAGACACTCAATAGTTAATATTATCATCACATTATTTGTTAATTGGGTTAACTTTGAAAAGTCCCTTTGTTATGGTTTGCTGTACAGTACCCAGTATCTTGTATATAGCTGTGCTATTGGATGCTTCTAATCTACTTGGTCTAGGCTTTTGAGAGAGTCCGCATATCCAATACACAGCCTATATATTAAAAAGATTCAGTTTGTGTTTTGAGAAACTTTGAGACATACAATTGATTTCCCCCTCATATTAATTAACTACTGATTTATATGTCTACATTTTGCTAGGAGTGTACATAAACACCATTCCCACCACCAAAGGGCTGTGACCCATCCCTCCTGCCCACTCCCACCCCCCACTGGCCCAGGAAGCTACATGTCTACCCCTCACCACTGGGTTTTTACTTTGGTGCCCTACTTACAATTTGATCAGGTTCTGATTTTAGTTTCCCTTTCAGATCTTCTTAGTCAGCTTCTGTTGATGAGTGGGATCATCCCATACTCATCTTTATCTTTCTGACTTAGTTCACTTAACATAATTCCTTCTAGCTCTGTCCAAGATGGGTCAGAGAAGGTGAGTTCATTGTTCTTGATAGCTCAGCAAACTTAGCCGCAAAAAAGCAAATGACCCCATCCAAAAATGGACAGAGGAAATGAACAAAACATTCACCACAGAGGAGATCCAAAAGGCTAACAAACATATAAAAAACTGCTCTAGGTCACTGATCGTCAGAGAAATGCAAATTAAGACAACACTAAGATACCACCTCACTCCTGTAAGAATGGCATACATCAAAAAGGACAGCAGCAACAAATGCTGGAGAGGATGTGGGGACAGAGGAACCCTCTTACATTGCTGGTGGGAATGTAAATTGGTACAGCCTCTGTGGAGAGCAGTCTGGAAAACTCTCAGAAGACTAGACATGGACCTTCCATATGACCCAGTAATTCCTCTCTTGGGGTTATACCCCAAGGACTCCATAACACCCAACCAAAAAGAGGTGTGTACTCCTATGTTCATAGCAGCACAATTCATAATAGCTAAAACCTGGAAGCAACCCAGGTGCCCAACAACAGATGAGTGGCTGAGAAAGCTGTGGTATATATACATAATGTTTCCTTTTTATAAATAAAATATTTTTAAAAAGAAGGGTAATATCATATGCTTAAGTGGAAAGTATGTGAATTTCAAAATTATGCACAAATGTGCTTTGTTTTAGCTTTAGTTGTCTTGCAAATGTTTCATATATACAAAGGATTGGTTGAGGGGCTGGGCAATGCTGCACTCAGTTGAGCACACAAAAGATGAGTTGGAAGCTAAGCACCAGGGGCGCAGTGATGTTGCATCTGATTGAGTGTATATATTACACTGGGAAAGGACACAGTTTTAAGATTCGCTCCCCTAACCCTCACCCCTGCCCCAGCCTCATATTACCCATGCCCAGGTAGAAAGCTTCAAAGCAGGGAAGCAGTGCTGCAGCTCTCTCTCTCTCTCTGTCTCTCTCTCTCTGTGTCTCTCTCTCTCTTTAACTCTCTTTCTCTCTCTCTCCCTCCCTCCCCTCTCTATTTTTCTGTCTTTATCCAATAAATAAATAAGTAAATAAAATAAAATAAATAAGTAAATAAAATAAAAATAAACCTACGTAGCACACCCTATCTACCTGTAATATTTCTTGAAATTTTCTAGAAAAGTATTGCCTAATTATTCTTTCTTCCTTATAGCATCCTCTTTCTTTCTCCTTTCATTAAACATTTGCCATTCATCTCACACCCTTCCATGTTAACTTGATTATGAAAGATTCCTAATATCATATTACTAAATTTCATTTTTTAGGAATCACATGATTCCATGTGTAAAATATTTCAAAAATTATTTAATTTTTTTGTATTATCTTTATTTATTGGATAGAGACAATCAGAAACTGAGATGGAAGGGGAAGCAGAGAGGGAGAGAGATAGAGAGACACCTACAATACTGCTTCACCACTTACAAAGCTCTCCCCCTACAAGTGAGGACACAGGGCTTGAACCCAGGTCCTTGCATATTGTAAAATTTGTACTCAACCAGGTGGGCCACCACTCAACCCCCCCAAATATTTCAAATTTAAACATCTTTTACAAAGTCTTGTGGATAGTTGTGAAGACATGAGAAAATTTAGAAGATTCTGTCTAACTTTTTCTCTGTCTCACACTTCTGTGAGTTCACCAGCAATGTCTTTGTTCAAACTGTTCTAACTCAGTAACGTTATAACGTATTCAATTATTTTCTGACATATAATAAGTTTGTTTCCAGAATAAAATCACTTTCCTTATCTTCTTTTTTTTGAACTTTTGAAAGATGAAAAATACTTCCTTAGTAGTGGTATTGTTAGTATAATTATAACTCAAAAACAGAATCTGCATTATGCAGTATGTCTTAGGCAAAGAGTAGATATTATTGCTCGGCCTCAGTCAAATGTCCTATCTTAGTTTATATAGTCTACATCCAGAAAGTAAACAAAGCCTTGAGCAAGAAACCTGTTTCATGGGTGTTGGGAACCTTGAGAGCTGAACTGTTTGCAAGCTGTTTAGAAGCCTTGAGCCTACCCAGTCATGCCTTCCCCAAAGCTTTGGTCAACTACAGTCTGTAAAATTACCTTAAACAAGCATACCACAGAAATTGCTCATTCAAAGGCAAAAACAATTATTTTTCCTGTTCTACTGAATTATAAAACAAATAAGAAATTGGAAATAGCTTGTTGTTCTACAACTACACAGGTATGAATATACTAACTTGTATCCATAAAATAGGGCACACATATACTGTGTCATCTCTTGGCACCCAATTCCCACATTTCTTCTAGATAAAACTACTTGATATTAAATTTTTAGAACCAGAGAGTTATTTTAGTTACTTCCATAACTGAATCTGATTTGCTACAAGGAAGAATTTTTCTTTGTTAGAAACCACCATTTAGCTGTCACAGCCAACTCAACTATCCAACAACCATCTATACTATAAAAAAAAGTCTGGTTTGTAGAGGTTAATTCCTTTTACTTTGTGTCATCTGGTTTCTGAGCACCATGACTGGATCATGGATGAATATATAACCCCATAGCAGGCAGATTACATTTTGGGTAATAATATAGTCCAAGTCACATGGAAAGAAAATATAAACTGATCTTGATTCAACATATAGAAAGAGCATGAGAAAGTTAGAATTTTATAGAGTATAAAACATATCAAAGATACCATGTGATTATTGGTCCAAACACATGAAGTCCTGGATATGAATGAGATTATCAATGAGCAATTCTACCACATAAATGTATGAGCTATAGTGAAAAGCCAAAAGTAAATGTTAAATGATGAGTGATGGAGAGTAGAAAAAAATAACACAAATAAAACATGCTGGAATACATATTCATTTGAAATTACTGGTATTGTTTCGTCCTATACCCTAGTTGTTCATTTTCTGAGTTTTTTATATGTATATCCTTACAATATAATCTATGCTACTTAATGTTTTTAAATAGAGTCACAATCTGTCAACTCAAAGACATCATTTGAAAAGAATCCTTGAAAAATTGGTGACAAGTAAACTTTATGTTCTCCTATAGTTCACATTTTAAAAAATAAAAATACTAATTTCAAGGTGTTAATGGAGAAAATATTTAAAATATATATTAAAATATAATTTCACATGAGTATCACTGAGTCCAAATTCATGCTTTTTGTATTTTCAATAATAGCATCAATCTTGACATAAAAATTCTTTCACAATAGCATTTGCCAATCAAAGGGAGATGATATTTATAATATTTTTTCTGTAGTTTTGATTTATAAATTTCCATTTTTCCAAATATAAACATGTATCCTACTAAGCTAGCTTCATGACCAAGGTGCTACATATTTTAAGAGAAGGTTTTTAATTTTATCGTATGTGAATTTTAGATTAACATTACCTGGATGAGAGTATAAATAAGAGCTGGATAATAACATGAGTCCAAACCAAAATACTAAGAATCTGCATTTTATGAAGTAAGTATAACTTTAATATGAACACTCTTCTCATTCAACTTTTTTAAAAAGGTATTTACTTATTTATGAAAGAGTACAAACCATATTAATATATTCAATAAAGAGGAGTACAAAATTTCTCCTTGATGATTTTAGTCTAGTAAGAGAAATAGATAAAAAAAAATTCAATGATTTGAATAAAACAGGACGATACATAGGTTGTTAATATAGACCAGAGAAAGAAATTTTAATTCTTGATGGGAATAATACAAAGGATTTCTGAAGAGACAATGTGACTATTAATTTTTTAATATTTATTTTATTTATTATTCCCTTTTGTTGCCCTTGTTGTTTTATTGTTGTAGCTATTATTGTTGTTGTCGTTGTTGGATAGGACAGAGAGAAATGGAGAGAGGAGGGGAAGATAGAGAGGAGGAGAGAGAGATAGACACCTGCAGACCTGCTTCACCGCCTGTGAAGCGACTCCCCTGCAGGTGGGGAGCCGGGGTTCAAACTGGGATCTTTATGCTGGTCCTTGTGCTTTGTGCCACCTGCACTTAACCCGCTGTGCTACAGCCCGACTCCCGTGACTATTAATTTTTAACTTGATGGTATATTGATTTGTTTATAAAACTGGTTTAACAATTTTTTATAGGTTAGATGTCTATGAAGTGTTTGTGGGACATACTAGTATTTGGACCAGTAGAATGAATAAATATGATAACTTTCTCCAGTTGAATGGGCCTCATTTAATACATTAAGGGTTTGCATAGACAAAAAAGAAATGAAAGAGGGATTCTGTAACTATTGAGTGGATACATTACTTTTTACTGATTTGTAGACATCCAGACTCAAACTGTAATTTATAGAATTAACTCTTCTGCATCAAGGCCTTCAAACTACCTATCAATTTTCCCAGATCTCTAGTTTGCTGAATACCGTACTTCTCCCTTTCCAGAATCTTTTTAAATATATTGTATCATACATAAGTGAATTGGTAAGTAGGTGAATGAGCAAATAATAAATAAAATTAGAAGTATGAGAACCTATATGTATTACCAACATAAATGCATACACGCACACCCACACTCACATTCCACTTGAGATCCCTGACTGAAACAGGAAACATTTAAATAATATTTTGAACTACCAGCATGTTTCCAGGCAGCAGTCCTGTTAGAAAACTAGTTGAGTGTAAAACTAATGACCAGATTTGTTTTTTATTATAATTAAATCTAGAATTCAATACAGTCTGAAGAACTTATTATCAACCATAAATGTATGCTAAACATGACCAGATACATACTTTTGACGAATATTACGAAGTAAGTGTGGACAAATGTGACTTTTAAAACATTGCTCTAATCTAATATATTTCTCTTGAACTAAGAGTAATGAAAACATAAACTAACATATAGAGTTAAATATTGAGAGGGGAAGATGTGCCAAAGAAATACCTAGAGAAGTTGGAATTGACATGGCACTGTGACTATTTTGATGCATTATACTGAAATGAATAAAACTTCTTATAGTATTTTATTTATATATTTTTCAAAATATAAAACTACATAGGCAACATCCTTACATTGGAAATTAAATGAGAATTGAAAGTATATAATAAATTCAACATTATGAAACTGTCAGCAGTTTTAACAAATTAACTGAAGTAATAAAATAAATTGGTTAAGAGCAGAAATTTTGCTGTCAGAATTTCTTTATATATATTACTTGTTCTTAATAGTATGTTAGGAGATTATAATATTATAGTGTATAGTTCCTCAGCACACCCACCACCAAAATTCCATATTCCCGCTCTCCCACCTCCCAAAGATAATCAGTCGGCATAGTTCTCACAAGTCTTACAGTTTGCTTGCTTTTTTTTTATTTTATGGAAAGCTCATGTAAATCAGACCCCCCCCTCCAGACTTCATCATTCTTCACAGACTCCACCTTCTAATTACATTACATTGAGGATTAGGTTTTGGTATGAGATATTTGGTCTGGAGCACTTAGTTTGTAGGCTATAATGCATATCAGATATCTGTGTGTCAAAGTCCGTATTTGTGGCAAAATTTGTGTTGTTCTCCATAATATCCTACACAACTGACTCTAGAGCTATGGAAATACTTGTCATGGCAGTTCTCAAGGAGAAAGTGTGCTGTGCTTTTTTTTTTAAATTTCAAGAGTGCCCTAACTTTGTGTACTAAAAGCACAAATGAATTCTAAATGACAGTCAGTAAGCCTTTAATGATCTCTCCAGCTGGACGTTTCATAACTTGAGAAAAATAGTTGTTCTAATTGTAGCTGCAATTCAAAAAACAGCACATATTTCAGCACTCAGCTATTCCCAGTCACATAAAAATTTTGGTGGCACTAAATATAAACTACCCAAGATTCCTTGTTTCCCTAATTTTTTATTAGTGTTGTATGTCACTCTCTTTTATTTTTATGCACCATTTATCTTATTTCTTTAGGTTCCTTATTTCCCATATTCTTTGTTAACCTTATTCAGAGTTTTAATGTTTTTATAATATCAACTTTTAACACTTTTTCCTTTCTGTTCAAATACCCTTCCATGCTCTGTCTTCACCTTTACTTCTAAGATTCATGCTTATTCACGTTTCTTGTGATATTATTATGATTTTCCTCTTTGCATGCTTTTCTGTTTCTTGGCATTATAAGATGAATAAAGATTATTTAGTAACCCCTCATGGATTTTTTTGGCATTGCCTACAGGCTGACAATATTCTTAGTTCTCTCTTGAGGGAACTTCTGAATAGTCTTTTAAAGATTTCCCTGTATCAGAAAAATGAAATATTGGAAAGACTTTGTCACATTTTATTTGGATGATGATGTACTTTGATGTGATGGTCTTTTAAAAACATATATAAAACACTTTGATTTACTGTGATACCAACGTATACATATCTGAATTTCTGCCAGTATATACAGGTAAACTGATATTTTTTTAAAAGCTATTTAAAAATGTATATGTTTTACTGTCGTCATTCGACCAGTGTTTATCAGTTCTCTTCTATTATCATATTATCATGGATAATTGTCTTTAACTTTCCCTACTGGGTAATCAGAGATCTTGTCTTAAAATAAATAGTTGTATTCCCTAAATGAAATTTATCCTTTTTTAGTACAAGGGAGTTATGATTTGAAATTTATTTTGGTGGTTATACTTACAAGCAAATATACAAATATCCATTTGTAGGTTTATGTGTCTGCATCATTTTGAAATAGAAAATTACTCTGTACTATATATTATAAATATCATTATTAATTAATGCATAACGTAAGTGTTACTTAATATTACAAACTCTAGAGAATTATCATCCACATTCTTCAACATGTTCAAATTTCCACAGCTAATAAGGTGGAAAGCAATTATTTTAATTTGGCCATATTTTTATTGAAATTAGCTCCAAATTAAATTTTTATCATCCTCCTTATTCTGTGATGATGATGGACAAATATAAGCTACATGGGGGATATTTTTTCCCTGGGATAGGAAACACAAGGAAGAGGAAATCAACATATACCCTATCCATTATGATCAACAGCCCATGTTAATGGCATTCATTAAGCTAAATGAGCAGGAAAATGAGGACTAAAATTTTCTAATTGATGCAGATTTATTTTTAGGATAAAATTTTCCCAAAATACATTTTCTCTTTTTAAAGTACCATTTTAAAACATATCATATAAGCAGCTTATCGTGGATGGATTATGCTTTATCCCTTTTAAAGTATGAAATTATACAGGCACTCAAATCATCATTATAACCTTTATGGTCTTATTATGGTTATTACTAACTACATGAGTGGGTAAAATATAAAAAGAGGAGAAAAATAATGTTCATCAGAGTTAATTATTCATTACAGAAAATTTTGATACTGAGTTAACTAAGACCTATTCTGCCCTAAGTCCTCTCTTAAGCTTCAGCTATGTGTAAAACATGCATATTTATTTACAAAAACAATAGCACATTATGATAGGATGCTTGGAGTCAGATTTTACTTATGTTCTTGAATTATTGCATATGTCTAATGTTTTTAATTTGCAGAAGTTCTACACACAAAAATCACTTTATTTCTAAATATTTATAACATTTGAAGTATAACTAAAGCAATGAGATTACATTAAACCACCTAAATAGACATTAATAATTCTGTACTGAGTTTTTTTATAATTTTCATTTATAAAAAGGAAACACTGACCAAAACCATAGGATAAGAGGGGTAGAACTCCACACAGTTCCCACCACCAGAACTCCGTATTCCATTCCTTCCCCTGACACTTTTCCTATTCTTTATCCCTCTGGGAGTATGGACCCAGGGTCATTATGGGGTGCAGAAGGTGGAAGGTCTGGCTTCTGCAGTTGCTTCTCTGCTGAAAATGGGTGTTGATAGGTCCATCCAGGGACATTTCCAAATGACTACACAGGGGAGCATAACTCAAAGCATAACAATCTCATTGTCCTGAAAGACAATTACACATTTTTTCATCCTTTCTTTTCTTTATTTACTAATGATTGACAAGACCATAGGATAAGAGGAATACAATTCCACAAAATTCCCACCACCAGAGTTCTGCATCCCATCTCCTTTATTGCTATCTTTCCTATTCTTTATTCCTCTGTGAGTATGGACCAAAGATCTTTATGGGATTCAGAAAGTGGAAGATCTGGCTTCTGTAATTGCTTCTCAACTGGACATAGGCATTGGCAGGTTAATCCATATCCCCAGCCTGTTTCTGTCTTCCTCTCATGGGATAGGGCTCTATCCCTATAGAGGTTCCAAGGGAGAGGTGAGGTTCCAAGACACATTGGTGAGGCTGTCTGCCCAGGTAAGACAGGTCAGTGTCATGTCAGTATCTGCAACTTGGTGGCTGAAAAGCACTGATATAAAGAAAAACAAATTGTTTAATAATCAGGAACCTAAAGGTAATAATAGAGCAGATAAGATTTGGAGTTTCCATTTTGTATAAAAAGCTCGGAAGTCTATTTTAGTTATATTCTTATTTATTTATTTATTTATAAAAAGGAAACACTAACAAAAACATGGGATAAGAGGGGTACAACTCCACACAATTCCCACCACCAGAACTCCGTATCCCCCCCCCCCATAGCTTTCTTATTCTTTATTCTTCTGAAAGTATGGATCCAGGGTCATTATGGAGTGCAGAAGGTGGAAGGTCTGGCTTCTGCAGTTGCTTCTCTGCTGAACATGGGTGTTGATAGGTCCATCCATACCCCCTGCCTGCCTCTCTCTTTCCCTAGAGGGGCAGGGTTCTGGGTAAGCAGGGCTCCAGGACAGGTTGGTGGGATCTTCTGCCCAGAGAAGTCTGGCTGGCATCATGTTACCATTTGGAACCTAGGAGCTGAAAAAAAAGAGTTAACATATAGAGCCAAAAAAATTGTTAACTAATCATTAACCTAAAGGCTGGAAAAGTTCATATGAAGAGTTGGGGGGGAGGGTCTCAGTCTCTGTTTTGTAGTTAGTAGTTCTATTTTAGTTATATTCCAAAAAGCCCATGACTATAGTAGTTTTTTTTTTCTTTTTTCCTGAGCCTGACATCTGATATGCAGGTGGATCTCAGTTATTGTCTGGGGAGATAATGTCATGGCTGGAAGAAAAGATCAGAAATCTGGATCAGGGAAGAGAGTAGCTCCCAAATATGGGAAAGTTGTATAAATATCGCTGACTGTAAACCCCATCGATTTGATCTGATCCGGGGCCTACATTTAGCTTTGGAGCCTATGTGGGGCCCCATAACTTTAGTGATTTTTTGCCTGGGCCTGATAGCCAACATGCAGGTAGACTAAAAATATTATCTGGGGAGATAATATTTTTAGTCTCTATTCTGACTATTGTTAACTTTGAGTGATCTCGCTTGTATTCTGCTTCCAACACGGGTCTACGTTTTTCTTTTCTTTCTCTTCTCATTTTCCACTCACTTTTCTATTAAACATTCATCTTTACCTCTTCCTTTTTCTCTTTTCCCTCTTCTTCCTTTATTATTTACTATTTTACAATCTGTTGCTTAATTATTATTATTTTTTTAATTTTTTTATTTAAGAAAGGATTAATTAAGAAAACCATAGGGTACAACTACACACAATTCCCACCACCCAATCTCCATATCCCACTTCATCCCCTGATAGCTTTCCCATTCTCTATCCCTCTGGGAGCAACGACCCAGGGACATTGAGGGTTGCAGAAGGTAGAAGGTCTGGCTTCTATAATTGCTTCCCCGTTGAACATGGGCATTGACTGGTCGGTCCATACTCCCAGTCTGCCTCTCTCTTTCCCTAGTAGGGTGTGTCTCTGGGGAAGCTGAGCTCCAGGACACATTGGTGGGGTCTTCAATCAAGGGAAGCCTGGCTAGCATCCTGATGACATCGGGAACTTGGTGATTGAAAAGAGAGTTAACATACAAAGCCAAACAAATTGTTGAGCAATCATGGACCCAAAGCTTGGAATAGTGGAGAGGAAGTGTTAGGGAGGTACTCACTGCAAACTCTAGGGTACTTCTGCTCTCAGGTATATATTTTATAGTAGTTTATGGATAAGTGTGAACATAAGCTCTTTCTCACAGAAAATAGTGTATATCTAGGTTATGGGACTTTGTTAGAAAGTGAACCACCTGAGATGAAATTAGAGTGTACTATAAAAGAAAAGGTCTCACCCAAGTAATGAAGCTGAAGGGTTGTCATTCCACACGTGAAGTCTCTGGACAAAGTCTGAGGTGAAGCATGTTGAGGTGGCAATCGTTGTGTTGGTTAGGTTGTGATCAGCGGATGCAATATTATTTGATATGGATTGGGAGAGGCATACGGGAAAGTGGGCCCTATCCAAGGGTTCCAGGACTGGGGGATGTAGGGGCTCTATAGTGGAGATGTGAGGTTTCTGCTGTCTTAGGGTTCAAAAAGACAATCGATAGTTAATGTTATCATCACATTATTTGGTAATTGGGTTAACTTTGAAAACTCCTTTTGTTAGGGTTTGCTGTACAGTACCCAGTATCTTGTATATAGCTGTGCTATTGGATGCTTCTAATCTACTTGGTCTAGGCTTTTGAGAGAGTCCGCATATCCAATACACAGCCTATATATTAAAAAGATTCAGTTTGTGTTTTGAAACACTTTGAGACATACAATTGATTTTCCCCCTCTCATATTAATTAACTAGTGATTTATATGTCTACATTTTGCTAGGAGTGTACATAAACACCATTCCTACCACCAAAAGACTGTGACTCATCCCTCCCACCCACTCCCACCCCCCACTGGCCCAGGAAGCTACATGTCTACCCCTCACCACTGGGCTTTTACTTTGGTGCCCTACTTAAAATTTGGTCAGGTCCTACTTTTAGTTTCCCTTTCAGATCTTCTTAGTCAGCTTCTGTTGATGAGTGGGATCATCCCATACTCATCTTTATCTTTCTGACTTAGTTCACTTAACATAATTGCTTCTAGCTCTGTCCAAGATGGGTCAGAGAAGGTGGGTTCATTGTTCTAGATAGCTGCATAGTATTCCATTGTGTATATATACCACAGCTTTCTCAGCCACTCATCTTTTATTGGGCACCTGGGTTGCTTCCAGGTTTTAGCTATTATGAATTGTGCTGCTATGAACATAGGAGTGCACACCTCTTTTTGGTTGGGTGTTATGGAGTCCTTGGGGTATAACCCCAGGAGAGGAATTACTGGATCATATGGAAGGTCCATGTTTAGCCTTCTGAGAGTTTTCCAGACTGCTCTCCACAGAGGCTGTACCAATTTACATTCCCACCAGCAATGTAAGAGGGTTCCTCTGTCCCCACATCCTCTCCAGCATTTGTTGCTGCTGTCCTTTTTGATATATGCCATTCTTACAGGAGTGAAGTGGTATCTTAGTGTTGTCTTAATTTGCATTTCTCTGACAATCAGTGACCTAGAGCAGTTTTTCATATGTTTGTTAGCCTTTTGGATCTCCTCTAAGGTGAGTGTTTTGTTCATACCCTCTGTTCATATTTGGATGGGGTCATTTGCTTTTTTGGTGCTAAGTTTGCTGAGCTTTTTATATATTTTGGTGATTAGTTTCTTGTCTGATGTATGGCATGTGAAGATCTTCTCCCATTCTGTGAGGGGTCTCTCTGTTTGTTTAATAGTTTCTTTGGATGTGCAGAAGCTTTTCAATTTGATGTAGTCCCATTGGTTTGTTTCTGCTTTAGTCTTTCTTGCAATTGGGTTTGATTCATCAAGATGTCCTTGAGGTGTATGTGGGAAAGTGTTTTACCAAAGTTTTCCTCTAATTGTTTGATTGTTTCTGGTCTGACATCTAAGTCTTTGATACATTTGGAGTTGATTTTTGTTTCTGGTGAGATAAAGTGGTTCAGTTTCATTCTTCTGCATGTTATAACCCAGTTTTCCCAGCACCATTTATTGAAGAGAGCCTCATTTTTCCATTTAATCCTTTGGGAACCTTATCAAAGATTAAATGTCCATAGGTGTGGGGATTTATTTCTGGGCTTTCAATTCTGTTCCACTGGTCTGTGTGCCTATTTTTGTTCCAGTACCATGCTGTTTTGATGATGATGGCTTTATATTATAGTTTAAGGTCTGGGAGTGTGATGCCTCCATTTCTGTTTCTTTTCCTCAAAATGGTTTTGGCAATTCTAGGTGTTTTCAGGTTCCAGATAAATGATTGTAGTGTTTGTTCTATTCTCTTAAAGAAGCTTGGTGGAACTTTGATGGGTATTGCATTAAATTTGTATATAGCTCTTTGGAGAATATTTATTTTGATGATATTTATTCTTCCAATCCATGGGCATGGATATCTTTCCATTTCTTGGTATCAGTTTATATTTCCTTGAGTAGCGACTCATAGTTTTCAGCAAACAAGTCTTTCACTTCTTTGGTCAACTTTATTCCTAGGTATTTGATTGATTTTGCTGAAACAGTAAATGGGAGTGATTTCTGGATGTCTTCTTCTTCAGATTTAGTGTTTGCATAAAGTAATGCCACTGATTTTTGTACATTGATTTTGTAGCCTGATACCTTGCTATATTGCCTAATAAATTCCAGTAATTTTCTGCTGGATTCTTTAGGTCTTTCTATGTATACTATCATATCATCTGCAAATAGTAAGAGCTTGACTTCTTCCCTTCCAATCTGTATTCCTTTGATTTCTTTCTCTTGCCTGATTGCTATGGCAAGAACTTCTAATACTTTGTTGCAGAGTAACGATGACAGTGGACAGCCCTGTCTAGTCCCCGATCTGAGGGGGAATGCTTTCAGCTTCTGTCCATTGAGTATGATGTTGGCTGTAGGTTTGCTATATATAGACTCCACTATCTTGAGAAATTTCCCATCTATTCCCACTTTTTGTAGAGTTTTGAGCATGAATGGGTGTTGGATTTTGTCAAAGGCTTTCTATGCACCTATTGAGATAATCATGTGATTTTTGGCTTTGCTTTTTTTTTTTTTAATCATGTGGTGAATGACATTGATTGACTTACGGAAATTGGACCAACCTTGCATTCCTGGGATGAATTCCACTTGGTCATGATGAATAATCTTTTTGATGTGTTGCTGTATCCGCTTGGCCAAGATCTTGTTTAATATTTTGGCATCTATGTTCATCAGAGATCTTGGTCTATAGTTTTCCTTTTTTGTTCTGTCCCTATCAGCTTTTGGTGTCAGGGTGATGTTGGCTTCATAGAAGGTGGAAGGGAGTATTCCTGTTTCTTCGGTCTTATGGAAAAGCTTCAGAAGTATGGGTACTGTTTCCTGAAGGTTTTGTAGAATTTGATTGTGAAGTCATCTGGTCCAGGACTTTTGTTCTTGGGGAGATTCTTAATAACGGTTTCAATTTCTTTGTCTGTGATTGGTGCATTTAGATTTTGTAGTTCTTCTTGGTTCAGTTTTGGAAGGGCATATGCTTCTAGGAATTGTTCCATTTCTTCCAGATTCTCTAGCTTGGTGGCATATAGTTCTTCATAGAAGTTTCGCAGGATTCTCTGGATTTCTGTGGTGTCAGTTGTGATATCTCCTCCATCGTTTACAATTCTATTAATTTGAGTCTTCACTCTTTTTTGTTTGGTTAGTCTGGCTAGGGGGTTGTCAATTTTGTTTAATCTTTCAAAGAACCAACATTTGGCTTCATTGATTTTTTTTGTATGGTTCTTTTATTTTCAATGTTTATTTCTGCTCTAACTTTCGTGATTTCTGTCCTTCTGGTTGCTTTAGGGTTCCCTTGTTCCTCTTCTTCTAATTTCTTAAGGAGTGCAGTACGGTTGTTTATTTGTGTTTTTTCTTCTTGTTTAATATGTGATTGTATGGCTATGAGTTTCCCTCTCAGTACTGCTTTAGCTGTGTCCAAATATTTTGATAGGTTGTATCTTTATTTTCATTTGTTTCCAGAAACATTTGAATTTCCTGCTTGAATGTCTCTCTGACCTAGTGGTTCTTAAGCAGTATGTTGTTTAGTTTCCAAATTCTGTAACTTTTAATATTTAATGTTGTTTAGTTTCCAAATTCTGTAACTTTTAATATTTAATGTTTGTTGTTAAATGTTAGCTTTACTCCATTGTGGTCTGAGAAGATACTTGGGATGATTTCCATGCTCTTCAATTTGTGATGCTGTCTTTGTGTCCTAACATACGGTCTGTCCTTGAGTATGTGTTGTGTGGATTTGAAAAGAATGTGTATTCCAATTTTTTGGGGTGAAGGGGTCTGAAAATGTCCAAGAGGTCTAGTCTGTCAATCTCTTCATTAAATTCTCTTGTATCTTTATTGGTTCTCTGCTTTTTTGATCTGTCTAAGTGTGAGAGTAGGGTATTGAAGTCTCCCACTATTATTGTATTACTATTGATGTATTTTTGAAATTATTTCAGTAGGTGCTTGATGTATTTAGATGGTCCCTCATTGGGTGCATAGATGTTAATAATTGTTAAGTCTTCTTGGCTGATTGATATTCTAAACATTATGTAATGTCCTTGCCTTTTATTACTTTATTTAATTTAAAATCTATCGTGTCTGAGATGAGAATGCCTGTTCCTGCCCTTTTTTGTGGTCCGTTAGCCCATATGTTAGTTTTCCATCCTTTCACTTTAAGTCTGTGTTTATCTTGTTTTGACAGATGGGATTCTTGCAAGCAGCATATGGTTGGGTTATGTTTTCTGATCCATCCCCCCACCCTGTGCCTTTTGATGGGTGAGTTTAAGCCATTGACCTTTGTTGATATTATGGATTTAATGTATTGTAGTGCCATTGTTCAAAAAAAATTTTTGTTTGCTCTGATATATTGCAAGTATTATAGTGATGTTCTTGTTTATAAGAGGTCTTTTAGAACCTCTTTCAGGGCCGGCTTCGTGATGGTTGCCTCCTTTAACTGTTGTTTGTCTAAGAAGGTTTTGATCCCTCCATCTAGTTTGAATGAAAGTCTAGCAGGATATATTATCCTTGGTAGAAACCCTTTTTCATTCACGGCTCCATAGATATCTTGTCATTCCCTTCTGGCTTTTAGAGTTTGAGTGGAGAAGTCTGCGGATAATCTTATGGGTTTTCCCTTGTATGTGACTTTTTGTTTCTCTCTTGAAGCCTTTAGGATCATTTCTTTATCCTTACTTCTTCTCATTGTGACTATGATGTGTCTTGGAGTCTTCAGGTCTGGGTGGATTCTGTTTGGTACTCTCTGGGCCTCTTGAATCTTAATGTCCTTTCTTTTATTCAGGTCTGGGAAGTTTTCTTCTATTATTTCCTCTAGAATGTTTGCTTCCCCTTCCTCTCTTTCTTCCTCTGGCAGGCCAATTATACGAATGTTACTTCTTTTGAGATCATCCCATATGTCTCTGCTGTTGTTTTCAGTGTCCCTCAATCTCTTTTTAAGCTCTTTCACCTCTTTCTTAGATTTCTCTAACTAATCCTCTGTCTGACTAATTCTGTTTTCTGCTTCTGTTAGTCTGCTTTCCCTTGCCTCAGCTTCTTTCTTCATTACAGCTATTTCAGCTTTCAGTTCTCTAATTGCCTCAAGATAATCAGTATTTTCCTTGGGGGTCTCAACTGTTGTTTCCCTAATACTGCCATTCCTTTCCTCCAATGTTGTTTTCATTTCTGTGATTGATAAGTTTATTATTGCTTGCATACTTTTCTTATCTATGGTTACTTCTGGGTGATTTGTATTTTCTTCTGGGCTCTTGTCTTCATTTATTAGAGTAACAGTTTTATTTGTTTTTGATCTACCCATTTTTTTGATTTATGTGTTTCTTTTTTATGCTCTGTTGTTCCTCAGTTGTTGTGTCTTGAGTACAAGCAACAGTATACTAAATACCTTTATGACAATTGCAGTCACCAACCTCAGGAATCACAGTAACAACTGAAGCAAGTATTGAAGTAGTTTAATCACTACCAGTTAGCCAAACAATGTCTCCAGTCAGTGAAAAAATAGTAACAAAATCCCAGTGATGAAGAAAGAGAAAAGAAAGAAAGGATAGCAAGAATAGACAGTTTGAAAATCTACTATCCACTGTATATTCTAGGGTAACAAGAGGGGAAAGGGAACTAGAGCAGAGATACACACATAGAGAGTCCACTCTGAGTCAGATTTCTTCCCCAAAATAATTCACAAATTCAGAAAGGCAAAGAAGAAGGAAGAAGTATATGTGAAGATATAAAAAAAAAAAAAGGCAAGAGAGAGGAAAGGGAAAAGATAAGAAAAAGAGCTGTAATTAAAGAGCAGTGAAAGGAAATTCCCAAATGTGTATCAGTGAAATCAAAAAAGCACACTGTTTGGTGGTGTGTGGGTTGGGGACTGTGACTTTGGAAGCTGTAGGATTAAGGAAGAAAGGATGACAAGAATGAGAAAGAGAAGAAAAAAAAAGAGAGAAAAAGAAAAAAGAAAAAGATAAGAAAAAAGAACAGTCATAAAAGGGCAGTGAAAGGAAAGGGTTTTTTTATGTATTTATTTTTAATTATTTAATTAGCTATGCGGGGTAAGGTGGGGGGGGGGTTGGCTATTTAGAAAGAAAAAAGGCCAGAGATTTCAGAAGGGTATAGAATTAGAATTAATGACACTCCCTGGTAGGACAGGAATTTGGTAAAGAAAAGGAGCTCCTAGCAGGGGATCCTGCAAGGAGCTGGTCCCCAGGGATTGGTTATGGGGGGGGGGGGGGCACGGGGAGGGAGGTATCCTTAGAAATTAAAAGGAAGAAAAAAATTTTTTTCACCTTTTTTCCTACTCTAATTCTTAACCCAAATTAAGTTATAGTCACCTCCTTGTTGTCACTGCTAGGACCCCTTATTGGCTGGCCTACTAAAAGCAGAAAATCCTACCATTTCCAGGAGATGTGGTCAGAGCTCAGCCAGTAGCAGCTTCTCAGTCTGCCATCTTCCGGGACCCCCCCCCATTTTAGTTATATTCTAAGAGACCCATGACTTTACTAAATTTTGCCTGAGTCCCACAGCTAACGTGGAGTTGGCTAAAGATGTTGTCTAGGGAGATGATGTCAGAGTTGGAAATAAGGCTAGAAAGTTGGATCAGGGAAGACAATAGCTCCCAAATATTGGAAAAATATATAAATACTTTTAACTATAAATCCCAATGATCAGATCTGCGGGCCATATTCAGCACAGAAATATGAATCCCTGTAGGTCTGAGCTTACATTCTATGGTCATAGCTAGGAACATTCTAAGGCAGCACTCATTTCAGGACTTGTTTTCCTGGAGTAGCAGAGTAGTTTGACCCAGCGTCCCTTCAAAGAGTGGGTCAGTCCCTACCTTTATTGTTCCACACTGAAGGCAAGGTCCTGTAGAGGCCCACAAGAGGGTTTATGATGTTGTTACTGATGGAGATGACTAGCGATGGTGGAAAGAGGCATCTGTTAGAAGTCTGGGCCCATCATATCTTGTAGTAACCCCAGGATTCCCTGACTAGGGTCCAAGATGATGGGTGTCATGGTAGTGGCCAAGAGAGCCATCATTAATATTTGCTGGTCTCTTGCCCTAGTCCAGCTTTTGTAGTCCGTACTTTATCTGACAAGGTTGGACTTCAAGTGATTGAGGGAAGTGAAATAGGAAGTAAGTGAGGAAGGTATCTAGGTCTAGTTAAAAAATATCCAATTAAGTAGTTTATAGTATCTTTTTTAGGTCTTTCTACTTGCTTGCTGCACTTTTTGGAGTCACTGTAGACCACTGCACACATTTACCTTAAGGTATATATTTTGCCCTAATTTATGGATATTAGTGCACTTGTCCTCTATCTCATGGGCCATGGCCTACATCTAGGTTCTGTGGCATTGTTAGGGCATATACTACCTGAAATGGAATTAAAGAGTCCTGTGAGCTTGGAAAGGTCTCACCAGAGTAATAGAGCTGAAAGGTTGACATCCTAGGCCTGGCATCTCATAATCCTAAGTAAAACATGTCAAGCTAGAAAGAGAAGGATAAATACCAGATAACCTCACTGAAAAGTGGTATTTAAGAAGCAAGGAAAGGGCAGCATAGGGTAAATTTGGACTGAATGGAGTGCATTGTAGTAGAACAGTACCCTGGACTGCTGGGTGTCAAGTGTCTAGTGAACTATGGTGAAGAGGGCCTTAGATTGTTTCGGGAATAGGGTTCAGACATTAAGGGAGGTAACAGACTGTACCAATCATTATTTCATCAATAAATGAAAAAACAAACAGAGTAATCCTACAGAGATTTGAATCAGTTTTCTTTTTTTTTTTCCTTAGCACTGGGAAAAGTGAGTATACTGCTATCAATTGAAACTTTTTGGGGGAAGAAGAATAACTTCTACATCATCATTTTTTAAAAAAAGTCTTAAATATGCAGTAACTAATAAGACATAACCAGAAATGTTAAATAACCTTTACATGTCTTATCTACTTTAGAATTTTTGTGGATAATTTGAAATAGGTTGCCTTCATCATGCCTCATTTACTGCTTATTACTTTAGCATATTTAAGAATAGGAAATTTATGTAACTTCAGTGAAGTTAATAAAATTAATGATCAGGAAATGCAAATAAAAACAAGATACCATTTTATACCTATGAGAATGTCACACACTATGAAAAACAGAAACACAAACTGTTGGAGGGACAGTGGGGAAAAGGGACCCTACTACGTTTCTGCTGGGAATATAAGCTAGTCCAGCCTCTATGGAAAACAATCTGGAGTTTTTGGGTGTTTTTGTTTTCCCTGAGTAAATCCCTAGGAGAAGGATTGCTGAGTCAAAAAGTAAGTCCACTTCTAGAGTTCTGATGAATCTCTTCCTTTCCCTTACTGCCTCTCCAATAGTTGGTATTTATGTCTTTCCTAATGTGTGACATTCTCACAGGTGTAAAGTAGAATCTTGGTAGATCTCTTCTTTAGAGAAAATTCTACCCTTATCCTTGCCTCATTTTTCAGTGGTGTCGACTTTTGTTGTTGAGTTTGGAGACAAAATATCCAGGATTGTTAAAGTACTCCTTTGCATCTTTTCATGTAGGATTCCTTTCAATAAGTTTTACAAGGAAGGATTGGTGGTATATTCCTTCAGTTTCTATACACATGGGAATGTAAGTTCTCATTCAAACCTCAAGAATAATTTGGCAGGATAGACTATTTGTAATTGACTATCCTTATTTTTTAAGTCTACATTTTTTACCAAGTTATAAAGGCAATACTGTGTCTAATTTTCTTAGTTTTGGATGCTAGTATTGTGTACTATATGTACTAAGTTTTTGACAAAGTCTATGTTCATTGTTCACTGGTGAGGATGGAAAGCTAGAACATTTATGGATTGCTGGTAGGCAGTTTTATATACAGTAAGAGATCTATAGTAGATGGATATTTTAGCCACTTTTCTATAGTAATTAGAACATGAAAAACTTGAATGTCCTTCAATTTAATAAATAATCTGCTATATATACATATAGTGAAACATATTCAAAGGTCAGTGGGTAGCATAATGGTTAAAAAATACTCTTGTGCCTGAGGTTCCAAAGTTTCAAGTTAAATCCCTCACACCACTGTAAGCCAGAGTTATGGTGTTCTTGTGAGGAAAAAATAATGCAAAGAATAGTCAAGATACTATTAAGTAACAAAAATAAATGAACTTTGCTACATGAAACATCTTGGATGGACCTCAAGGGTACTACATTGTTTGAAAAAAAAATAAAAAGAAATTCCAATCACCTGAGGGTCTGGGTGGTGGTGCACCTGGTTGCACATGACAATGCTCAAGGACCTGGGTTCAAGCTTCCATTCCCCACTTGCAGAGGGAAAGCTTCACAAGTGATGAAGCAGATCTGCAGGTGTCTCTCTATCTCTTTGTCTCTCTACTCTCTCTTCCCTCATGATTTCTGGCTATCTCTATCCAATAAATAAATAAATAAAGTTAAAAAAACTCAATAAATACTTAAAAATTATTTTTTTAACTGAAGTTATTTTTATTTTATGTACAGAGTTGTCATCTCTACTGTAAATGTCTTGAATGGCCAATTCCAGGAAGTACACTCAGTCCAACTTAATGAATCCAATGTCCTTCGGGTTGTTGAGGCAGTATTTCCGGATCAGACCGTGCCGGTTTGAGCAAACTCGGCAAGAGCAAGAACCCTGGCCGCATTTTCTCGGGTGGCTCCAGTAGAGCTGTTGATGACCCATCTCGCTTTCTCAAGCACAACAGGGCAAAAGGAAGTGATGAATTCACCTAAAAAGTACTTTTAAAAAATTCAGTTACCTGCCATCTAGATAGCTCAGCTGGTTAGTATGCCTGCCTTGGCTTATGTCTGGCCCACTTTTAAGCCCAGGCCTCACAGCACTAAAGTGAACTTCAATACTATAATGCCATTCACCCCTCTCTGTTTCTCTGTCTCTTTCTGTCTGAAAAAGATGGGTTGGACCTGTGAAGTCCTAGTAACAAAAACAGAAACAAAATAACAACAACAACAACAAAAAACCCCAAATAAGCCCAAGAAAAAGCCCAAGAAAAGCATTATACTTTCATATCTAAGTAGGAAGTATTGCCAAACTTCGGTATGGAGAATATGCTGGTGAAGAACCTTAGACATATTCTAGGGTGAAGAAAGAAAAACCTCAGACAGTCGCCATATAGTTGATCAGAAGAGGTCAGTGGGAGCACACACATATGACATCCCTAGCTAGGAAGTGTCAAGTGTGTGTTTCTCCATTCCAAGTTTCCGAGAGTATTCATTAAGGTACAAATTACAGTCATGCATCATATAGACAAAGATCAGATTCATTTTTAAGGAAGAAAATGTCAGGGTAAAGGTGCTTAAAACTGTCATTATCCAAATGTGATTATGTCACATACATCTTTTTGTTACCACAAAATGTTGATTTTATTCCAGATACCCCATGCATTCTCTAGACCCTTAAGCCAGCAGACAGATATCAGAGTTATGGGTGATCATATTTGGCAATACAACCCTCTACTGCCTGCAGGAAGATATCTCTGAAATATCCAGACTTCACCTTAGGGTAGGACTCCTAGGGACAAAGCCTGAAATACAGGTTTCATGGTATATTCAAAGGAATGCACCTTGTAGACAAATGACAAGCAAAACATATTTTGTGAGCATACGGCAAGGTTATGATACAGTAAGAATTCTAATAACAAGTATCAGGATGTCTGAGATCAGAAAACTTCTTCAACACTTCATTTTGAATCTGTTTCTCTATAGCTATTGGAAATAATATCTAGAAATAATGACAGTCATTAATATTCTTTTCTCTGCTTCAAATATATGGTACAATGCTCAGGCTATAGTTGATTCTGTTTTTTATCACCTTGTAGTATATTTATTTTAAAAATGTTCTAATCAATCAAATTTCCTTGCTGAAGGTTCATGAATTCCAAAACTTAAAAGTATGATTTGGACACAAATTGAATAACCATTTCTATAATAAACTATAATTTGATATTGTCTGCTTTAGAAGTAATAGGGAACATGGCAAAATTTCACAGTTCTTGACAAAGACAAAAGCAGTATTTGTTTTATACATTTTTGATTTGTTTCAATAGAATTGATTTTGAAATTCTAGTAAAGGAAAGAATCTAAAAATATTACGAATATGACACAAACACATTTTACAGCTGTGTACCTAACATAAAATTATTTTACCAGGCAATTAGGCTCAATGAATCAACATTATTTAAATTAAGTTGTTTCTGTTCATTTGTTTTTCTCAAATCTCCCTTAGTGTTCTAACCTGTTGTAATTTTAATGCTATCTCCTATAAAGTAATAAGTATTTGCAATTACTTCTGAGTTTGTTTCAATTCTGTAAGGAAATTAAAAGGATGTCTTTCTAACAAATTTACCCGCTTATTCAATTCAGTAGTTTCTGAATGTTTATTATATGTTCTGTGTTATAAACACAATAAGTATAATGTAAAATCAGAAGAATAATGTCCTATTTTCCATAATATTTACATTTTAGCATTGGTTTGCTTTGTTTCTGCATAGAATATAGTTTTACATTTCTATCTTAACTCTTTTGAATTATCAAAATTTTTATTTGAGAAGCATATCTCTAATGCATGACAGTTAAAGCTCTCTGTTGGAGGACTTTCACTAATATATTTGAAAATATATCTTCTTCAGCAGTATATATTTGCACTATATATTATCATTGAGGTGCTAGACTAGTAGATTGATATGCCATGAAATTTTTTAAAATCCCAAGTAACATTAATAAAACAGGTATAGTCACTAGTGCATAAGCTTTTTTGAAACACCTGATTAACATCAAATGTATATCATTTTTAAAGAGAATAATTCCTAGAGATCAATAATATTAATATATGACTTGTGTGCCTGAATGTAAACATTTGTCCTGTACAGATTCTTGTTGGTATAATATGAATTTGCCTCCCTGTGACTGTTGTGCTTCTTCTAAACTTGTGTGTCAAGTTAACGACTTTGACACATAATTTCACACCTTTGTTTATAATGCCTATCTCTTCTAATGTATTTCTCCTCCTCCTTTTCTCCTGCTCCTCCTCTTGTTCTTCCTCCTCCTCTTCTTCTTTTCTCTAGTTATTGGGGTTTTGCTGCTCCAAACCCACTTTTTTAGATAGAAAGAGACAGAATGAGAGGATTGCTGCAACACCATTACTGAAGCGTCCCCAGTGGTAGTAGGGACCAGGAAGGACAATAGGTAGCATGTGTGACAAAGCAGGCAATCTTTCAGGTGAGCTATCCTGGCAACCCTCTGCTTTTTATATTTTCTCATACCATATTTTGTACTCCGTTTAACATCTTGACCAAGCAAAGACTATTATAAAAGTTATTCTAAAAATCTGTCTGTACTGGAGCACAGAAAATCTTGCAATGAGATTAAAGATTGGTCATAGAATAACAATTATCTTTTAATTCTCTCAAAGAAAGTTGAGTAGCACTGACAGAACATTAATGAAATTTTTACTGCTATGGCTTCCTTACCTCTTTGAACTTTAGAAAAGGAAATGCTTTTAACATTCCATAGCTGTCACACTTAAACTTAATGAAAAAAAAATTGGAAGAATCAAAAAAAGAAATGGTTGGCTGTAGTCAGGGATGTTAGTTGAACTCCCTATGAATTTGAAGTGCTCTTTTCACTATGCGTTCTTCTTTTAATTTTTTAATTATCTTTATTTATTGGGTAGAGACCTTTACAAAGTGAGAGGGGAGGGGAGATAGAGAAGAAGAGACACAGACATCTGCAGTCTTGCTTCACCACTTGCAAAGCTTTCCCCCTGCAGGTGGGGATCAGGGGCTCGAACCTGAGTCTTTGCGCATTGTAACCTGTGCATTCAACCAGGTGCGCCACCACCAGGCCCCTTACTATGCGTTCTTAAACTAATCCTGAATTCTGTCCTGCTCCATACTATTTATCTTCTTATATAGCAAAGTAATAATAATAGAATAAGATGCCAGAGTAGATTCAAGTTAGAAATCCTTGATTTCTAACATCATCATTTATAGCAAAGACATATGTTAAGTTAGAACATATATTGATGTCTTTCTTCTTATACAAAATCTGTTGTCAGAAAATTTCCTTAAAAAAAGATCATCTGTCCTGCAGTCCCCATCCACAGAGGGAAGCATCACAAATCCTGAAGCAGTGCTATAGGTCTCTCTCCCTCTCCCTCCCCCTTTCCTTCTCCTTCTTTCTCTCTTTCCTACTCTCTACTTTCTCTATTTTCTTTCTGTACTATCAAAATAAATAAATAAATCCTCCAGAATATAAAGTAAGAAAATCTGAACATTGTTTTTTAATGTAAGATAGGGATATAATAATCTGTCTAAATGGATTGTCTAATAGGACTAATTAATTTATATGAGGCCAGGAAGGCAGTATAGTGAAAAAGCATGCAGGCCTGAGTTGCATACCCAACTATTCCTTGAATGATGCTTTGATTATCTTTCAAATAAATACTAAAATTTCTCATGCATAAATAAATCTCTAAACATAATTAGTTTACATATGCATATTTAACTATATAGATATATATATACTACATACTAAATAATTATTTTTGTTAATATAATCACTGCTTTTTTTTGCCAACAGGGTTAACAACTGATACACATTCTTATACTTAAAGTTTTAAATATCTAACTACACTTAGTTTAATTAATTTTTTGTTTGTGTTAAAAATACTTGCTTCCCAAGCTGAGGAAGCAGCAAATAAAAAAAAAAAAACCTGTTTTTTGCCAATTAGAAAATGTCTGCAATCCAGAAATAGATTGATAATATTACTTGAAATAGATACATGAAAAATCGTACCAACATTTTAACAGTCATATGACAAACTAAACTTATAATTCATATATATATACATATACATATATATATATACATATATATGATTTAAAAGCAGTTGTATGTGTAGAACATGAATTCCTAGAAAGTAAAGGAAGCAGACACCTCCTGAGCAAGCATGAAGAGCATGTTTTAGTGCTCATGTATTCATCAGTTTCAACATAATACAAGTAAAAACTTACTAGGACTGTAAATACAGATACTGAGATTAATATTAATTTAACTTCATAATTCACAGGTTGTACACCACCAAAATCTATAAATCAACCTACAGTTTCCTTCTATTATATTGCTGTCACTGTATGGTTCTGCTAAATATGTGTAAGAAAAAAGTGTTGCTTTACATAAGTAGACAACATTGGCTATTTTAACTAGCATTTCAAATTCTACGTGAATTTACAGAAACATATATTACTGGGAGTAATGTAAATGTAAAATGTAAAAAAATAAAATGTGTTTTCTGCTCTCTACTCCATGTTCTATATTTTCTCTTATATACAAAATGTGTGTGATTAAAAATTTCTGGTGAGTAAAAATAAAGTAAAACAAACAAATAAGAAACATATCCTCTTTACAAATAAACAGTTACGTGTTTTCTATATTTTCTAACAATCTTGTTGTCTCTTTATATTGTGATCTTAAAAACATCCTTGCCCCAAACATGTTTGCCCCAATCATTGGAACCTGTGAACATTAAATGACAAAATCTGAATTTACAGATGTCATGAAGTTGAAGCATTTTCAGTGAGAAATCTGGATTGTCAAATCAAGATTCAAATGCCTCAATTATTATTATTATGAGTACCCATGCATTGGGGAAACTGACGATCCTTCCTAGCCGACTAAATCCACATGGATCCCAGTCACTTTCAAAGCCAGCAACAAGCAGCTCCCGACAGCTTTCAACCTGACGCTGTTGATTGGCTATGGAAGAAGGGCAAATGCTAGAAGAAGAAGATTATTATTATTATTATTAGTAGTAGTAGTATTTTTAAATTGTCTTTATTGGATAGAGACAGCCAGAAATTGAGAGGGTAAGGGAAATAGAGAGGGAGAGAGAAAGAGAGACGCCTACAGCACTGCTTCACCACTTGCAAAGCTTTCCCCCTGAAGGTGGGAACCGGGGCTGAAACCCGAGTTCTTGAGCACTGTACTGTAACATGTGCGCTCAACCAGGTGCGCCATCACCTGGCTCACTCAATTATTATTTTAAGATTTTTCGGGAGACAGAGGGAAGTTTCATTATATAGACACAAAAAGAGAAGATAGTGTCACCACAGAGACAGAAATTAAAGCAATGTGATCATAACCAAGGTATGCCTACAGTCAACTGAACTGGGAGAGATAAGAAATGAATTATCTTCTTCTTCTTCTTCTTTTTTTTCACCATTCACACCACCAAAAGTCTGTGTCCCATCCCAACCACCCACCCCTGCCGCGCCGGGAAGCCCAATGGCCCAATGAAATATCTTCTAAAGTTCAAGCAGGAGCTAACACCCTTGATTTGACCTAATAAAGCAGATATCAGCCATTTGGCCTCCAGAATTATAACAGAATACTTTTTTTTATTTGAGGGGGTTAATGCTTTACAGTACAATAATTGAAATATGATCACAATTTCATTACTCACCAGGACCCTGTTGACTCGTAGAGTCCCTTCACTTAACCAATGGTCAGTGTCCCTGTTTGGGTGCCTATTGCAGGCGTCCAGCTCTGCAAGGGTTCAGGAGGGGAAGGGAAAAAATACATTTAGGGGAAAGTCAGGCGGTAGCGCAGCAGGTTAAGCGCAGGTGGCACAAAGCACAAAAAATGGAGTGAAGAACCCGGTTGGAGCCCCTGGCTCCCCACCTGCAGGGGAGTCCCTTCACAGGTGGTGAAGCAGATCTGCAAGTGTCTATCCATCTCTCCCCCACTCTGTCTTCCGCTCCTTTCTCCAGTTCTCTCTGTCCTATCCAACAACAATGACATCAATATCAACAACAATAATAATTACCACAAAAATAAAAAACAACAAAGGCAACAAAAGGGAATAAATAAATAAATAAACAAAGAATACATTTAGGCAAGGAAACTTGGAACCGTCAGACCATGGAATGGAACATTTATTGGGGCATATTTATACAGCACATTTTGGCAAACAACTCTATCAGTCTGGATACTTCACCCAATTATGTAATTATTTTTTCTTATTGATGAGACAGTATCTTTCCTCTAATCCAGACTGAGAGAAGATCAGAAGCAGCTAGTGGTGGCTTTTACAGCCTGTACATAATGGTATTTTCCTCAGAGAAGTGTTTCAACAGCACATATTCCAAGTAGATCTTCCTCTAATAGCTGATTCACCACATTCTATGATAATGTTTGTCTCAAAATGCTGTTTGAAGCGGTTTTTTCCACCATTTCTTTCCTGACCTGGTCTCCCACACATAAATGCTCTCTGCTTTTTTGTTGTGTCCTTGCCTGTAATTTAGTAGGCAAATAGCCCTGAGATCATGGATTAAAAAGTCAAAGTTCCCTTCACTCACAGCTAGCACGGAGTGTTGCCTTGACTACCATTATGCATAAGGGAGATGGTTTAATGCTCTACTATGGCTCTAAATTCTTTGACTTCAGTCCCACGCCCTGTTTCACCCCAACCATGCCTGAGCACCTACCTGAGGCTATAGTCTTTCTGTGGATGTCTCAGCCATAGCTGGTGAATTTTGTTAAGTTCCATAGTTGTAAATATTTGCTGTTTTGGGGAAAAGACTAGACTGGTTCCTGTTACTACATGTCCTTGCCTTCTCACCTTTTATTTACAATATGACTATTTTGCATCTTCTCCCTTTTTTCTGTTAGTGAGTCTGACCATGAGTTTGTTGTTTTTCATTATTATTCTTTTATTATTATTATTATTTATAAAAATAAAACACTGACAAAACCATAGGATAAGAGGGGTACAACTACACACAATTCCCCCCACCAGGACTCCTTATCCCATCCCCTCGCCTGATAGCTTCTCTATTTCTTTTTAAAAAATATTTATTTATTTTCCCTTTTTTTGCCCTTGTTTTTTTATTTTGTGATAGTTATTATTATTGTTGTTATTGATGTCATGATTGTTAGATAAAACAGGGAGAAATGGAGAGAGGAGGGGAAGACAGAGAGGGGGAGAAAAAGACACCTGCAGACCTGTTTCACCGCCTGTGAAAGGAAGCCCTTGCAGCTGGGGAGCGGGGACTCGAACCTGGTTCCTTACTCTGGTCCTTGCACTTTGAGCCACATGCTGTGTATTTAACCCGTTGCACTACCACCCGACTCCCAGCTTCCCTATTCTTTATCCCTCTGAGTGTATGGACCCAAGGTCATTATGAGGTGCAGAACGTGGGAGGTCTGGCTTCTGTAATTGCTTCCCCGCTGAATATGGGCATTGACAGGTGGATCCATACTTCCGTCCTGTCTCTCTCTTTCCCTAGTAGGACCGGGCTCTGGGGAATGAGGGTTCCAGGACACATTGGTGGGATTGTCTGTCCATGGAAGTCTGTTTGGCATCATGGTAGCATCTGGAATTCTATCAAAGAACCATCTCCTAGCTTCATTGGTCTTTTGTATGTTTTTTTTCTTTTTCAATGTAGTCTATTTCTGGTCTAATTTTTGTTACTTCACTTCTTCTTATGTTAGATTTCCTTTGATCTAGATAGTTTTTCTAGATAGTTTAGGTGAGAAATCAAACTATTTACTTGGGAGTTTTCTTTTTTCCTAATGTGTGCCAGTATGGCAATGAATATTTTTTGCTTAGTGCTGCTTTAATTGTATCCCAAGTATTCTGATAACTCATGTCTTCATTTTATTAGTTTCCAGGGACTTTTTAATACCTCTTTAATTTCCCCTTTTTTGCCTCCAGGGTTATTGCTGGGGCTAGGTACCTGCACTACAGATACCACTGTACCTGGTGATTATCTTTTGTTCCATTTTAGTTGTTGCTGTTATTATTGTTGTTGTTGTTGTTGGATAGGACAGAGAGAAATTGAGGGAAGGGAAGACAGAGAGGGAGAAAGAAAGACCTGCTTCACCTGCCTGAAGACCTGCTTCACCACTTGTGAAGTGACTTCCCTGCAGGTGGGGAGACCGGGGCTCAAACTGGATCCTTCTACAGGTCCTTGTGCTTCATGCCATATGCACTTAACCCGGTGCACTACCACCTGCCCCCCTTTAATTTCATCTTTTATCCAATAATTGTTGAGTGGTGTATTTCTGAGTTTCCATATATTGGTGTTTTCTCTAATGTTCTGTTTGCTGCTGTTAGTTTAATTCCACTGTGGTTCGAAAGATACTTGGAATGATTTTAATGTTCTTGAATTCATTAATGTTGTCTTTGTGTCCTAGCATATTATCTACCTGTGAGAGTGTCCCATGAATTTATATTCTACACTTTGCAATGAAAAACTCTGAAGATATCTAATTGGTCTAACCTTTTCATTCTTAATTTAATTTTCTTTTTTCCTTATTGACTTTCTTCCTGTTTGGTCTATTTACTTGAGAGAATGGGGAGTTAAAGCCTCCTATTATTATTGTGTTGTTATCAGTGTACTTTCTTAAGTGTCTTAGTAGCTGTTTTACATATTTTGCTGCCCCTTCATTTGGAGCATACATGATTATTGTGAGCTCTTCTTTGTTGACTAAACCCTAAGCATTATGTAGTGACCATTCTTATCTTTATTACATTAATTATATTGAACTTCTTTCTATCAGATATGAGTATAAGTATCCCTTCTTTCCTTTTCTTTTTTATTTTATTTTATTTTTTATTGAGCCCTATTGACTTGTATGGTGGTTTCCAATACTTTCACTATGAGCCTGTTGTGTTCCTGTTGAGTCTAGGGTGTCTCCTGTAGACAGCATATAGATATGTCATGTTTGCTGGTTCACATCCCTACTCTGTGTCATTTTATAAGAGACTTCAATCCATTAACATTTAGTGAGACTACAGAGTTGAGATATTTCAGTGTTATTACTTTATGTAGTTCTTTATTGTTAGTGCGTGTATGCTTTAATTTTTATTTATAAAAAGGAAACACTGACAAAAAACACAGGATAAGGGGGTAAACACAGTTTCCACCAACAGAATTATGTATTCCATCCCCTCCCCTGATAGCTTTCCTATTCTTTATCCCTCTGGGAGTGTGGACCCAGTGTCATTATGGGGTGAGAAGGTGGAAGGTCTGGCTTCTGTAATTGCTTCCCCGCTGAACATGGGTGATGACAGGTCAGTCTATACTCCCAGCCTGTCTCTCTCTTTCCCTAGTGGGACAGAGCTCTGGGGAAGCTAGGCTCCAAGACACGTTGGTGGAGTTGTCTGCCCAGGGAAGTCAGGTTGGCGTCATGGTAGCATCTGAAACCTGGTGGCTGAAAGAAGAGTTAACATATAAAGTCAAACAAGTTGTTGACTAATCATGAACCTAAAGGCTGGAATATTGCAGACGAAAGTTTTGGGGTCTCCATTTTGTATATAGTTAGTAGGCCTGTTTTAGTTATATTCCAAAGGGCCCATGACTACACTAGTTTTTTGTTTGTTTATTTTCCTGAGTCTGGCATCTGACATGCAGATCAGATCAAATAAATGGAGTTTACAATCAACAATATGCCTTTCCCATATTTGGGAGCTACTCTCTTCCCTGATCCAGCTTTCTGGTCCTTTTTACAGTCATGACATCATCTTCCTGGACAGTAACTTGGATCCATCTGTGTGTGTTTTTTTATAAGTCCCTTTAGAACTTCCTGTAGGGCTGGTTTGGTTATAACTGAATGTTTCAGATCTTCCTTTTCTGAGAATGCCCTTATTTCCCCCCCTCCCAATTTGAATGAGAGTTTAACAGAACAGAAAATTTATGGTTGGAAGCCTTTCTCATTTAGCACTCTGTAGATATTTTGCAATTCCCTTTTGACTTTTAGGGTTTCTGCTGAGAAATTTGGAGATAACCTTATGGCTTTTACTCTGCATGTTACTCTTTGTTTTTCTTTTGCTGCCTTCAGTAACTTTACCTTGTTTTTAATCTTTGCAGGTATCATTATGATGTATCATCTTGGGGTATGTATTTCTGGATTTATTTTATTTGCTATTTTACAGACTTTTTTATCTTTATAAAGTTTTTTGGGGGGCCTGGTTAAAGTTCTCTTCATTTATTTCAACAAGTATGTATTATTTATATTTTTCTTCCTCTCTTCTTTCTGAAATATGGTGGTCCGAATGTTGTTCCACTGTAAGTCATCACACATGTCTCCAGTATTTTTTTCATTGTCTTCTTTGCCCCTTCTCTAGGTTTGTCATTCTTTGTCATTATTTTTTTCTTCTGCTTCATCTTCACACTGATTATTTCTCCAATCTTTGTTGTTCTGTTAGTGAGTCTCTCAAATCTATTTGTTAGCTCACTTATTTTGTCCTTTTGCTCAGCTACAGTAGCTTTTAGTTTGTTTATTGTTTGGCTTTGTCCTGCTCGTGTGGCTTTTAGCTCTGCTGTTATATTATTTTGTTGGGCTACTATAGCATTCACTTTGGCTAGTGCTGCTATTAGTTTACTTATTTTTGGTATTTGGTTCTTCTTCTTCTTCTTTTTCTTCTTCTTCTACTTCTTCTTCTTCTTCTTCGTCTTCTTCTTCTTCTTCTTCTTCTTCTTCTTCTTCTTCTTCTTCTTATTCTTCTTCTTCTTCTTCTTCTTCTTCTTCTTCTTCTTCTCCTTTTTCTCCTTCTTCTCCTCCTCCTCTTCCTCCTCCTTCTTCTTCTTCTAGGTTTTGATTCTCATTTTTTCTTGGGCTCTAATCTGCTGATTTTTCATTTCCAATGGGGTTGTGTTCCGTGAGTTTCATCACTTCATTTGCTTGCATATGGACCACCTTTTCAGATTCTACCTCAAATATTTTGATTGTCTCTGGTTTATTAGAGTTAGTCTCTGTGCTTTTTCTTGAGCTGTTGGTGGGTTGGGTTTTCTTGCTCTCCCAATTTTATGCTGCCAAAACCTTTCAAATTGCCTTGTGGAGTCATAGGTGAATCTATGGATGATGGGTGTGTGTCACACCAAAGGGAATTCAACTGGGGGCTGTCCCAAGGTGGGCCACAAGGTAGACAAGCCTTAAATGGTGCCATAGTGACATTAAGTGGGGTACACAGGTTTCTGGAGGATACATACAATGCTCAGGAGTCCCTGTCTTGACTAGTGGTGAGGGATGTCCCTGGACATGGTTCTGTTTGGCTCTGCAGGGCTAGCAGCCCTTTATAATGGAGCACACAAAAGAATCTGGTTTCTCTCCCATGGGTTACTATGTAGGCTGGCCATGTTTGAGGCTCTGCTAATGTCCACCAATCTAGCAGATGGTGAGAACAGGGGTCCCTCTAATGTATGGCATCTAGGGAATGCCCTATATAGGGTCTAGTTGTGCTTGGCAAGAACTGAGGAGCCTATGGTGGACCATGCATGGAAGTTTCAGGTACTTCCCATGGTGTATGCCAGCCCTGGATGTGGCTTTGCAAATGTACACCTGGACTGAAAAGCCTCTGAGCGAGTATGACAATTGGGGATGCCATTTGGAATCTTCTGGAATGTTTGCTTCTACACCATTATGGAAAGGGAAGTGAATTAGCCTCCCTTGCATTTGCAGGGACTGTCAGAGAAGAACACCCAGAATAAATTTTTGATGTTTTATGACACCAACATCATTATGATTACTTATAGAATACAATTAAATTTTAATTTATTACTTAACACTATGAAGTTGTTTACTGATGTCCTTTGACAGGACAAAGAGAGTTGAGAGGGAAGGGGGAGAGAAAAAGAGGGAGAGAGAGACAGACACTTGCAGACTTGCTTCATGAGTCATGAAGCCTTCCCTTGTAAGTGGGGAGTAGGGATTAGAACCCAGGTCCTTGCTTAGGGTGATATGTAGGTTTAACTATGTGTGCCACCAGGTGCATCACTGCCCACTCCCACCTCTGATATTACTCTATGTGATTTCACTTTTTCAAAACAAAAGGTTAAAATGCCTGAAATCATGTTCTTCTCACCAGTTCTTTGTTGAGATAGCATGACAAACCAGACATGGGGATAAAGTTCGGCTTCATTTTCCCTGCAGCAAAACAATACACCATACAACTATACAATTAGCATATAGTTGTATTCACAGCTAAAGTTTATTACATTGAAAAGACACAACAAGATTAACAATTGAATGAGAAACAAAGACAGAAGCTGGGAAAGTCCATGATCATGCTTCCTTATGTTTTCACTCTCCTGTGAAAGGACACATCTTAATACTTTTTTTTAATATTTATTTTATTTATTTATTTATTCCCTTTTGTTGACCTTGTTGTTTTATTATTGTAGTTACTATTGTTGTCATTGTTGTTGGGACATCTTAATTTTTTTTAACCAACAATGAAAATACAGTGGTATATGAGTGGTTAAATTCAAGAAACCCAGCAGATACCCAATTCCAAAAAATTTGGTGGGTCCTGATTATATAAGCACTCTCTGTTTAGCATGCACTTTATTTTCTAAAGTTTTAAAGGAAGGCAGGTACACATCATAAATCATGACGTTTGTACAGATTATCTTTGCACAGTGATTCATGCTTATCACTAACACAGAGTTCAGTGCCAAATTCTCAGTGCCAATCAAGGATACCTTTCTAAACTGGCTCTGCTAAAGATTGCTGTTGCCTCTTGTCTGTTAAGTTAATTCACTTCAGCAAAGGAAGTTAAATCTTAGCACATGAGAAGTTTCTCCATGGAACAAATAATAATGCATGAGAACAAATACTAAACTTTTATTCAAGATGCAAATTGCTACTGCCAATGGCAAACAAATGGTAAGATAAATATAACTGGTAGTTACTTTTTATAGAAGACCTAGAATTTCAGTTAGGTTCTGAAGGTTACTAAAAGATAGTACAAAACTTATATTCCCTTTTATTTCATGCACTGAAAACAACATCAGTTTTGAAGCAAAGTCATGTTAACTATATAACAAGAATTAGTCAAAGAAAATATTCCTGAGAGGAAGGAGATATTCTACACAGAGCACACATGAGATGGAATTTAAATCAGAATAACTCAAAAAACTGTGACATTTTTTCAAGGTAGAGGAAAATACTGCTTTGGAAAGTATGATTTCTAATCTGGAAACATCTGTAGTAAGTCAGATACTGATGGCAAGTACAGCTGAGGAAAGCATGATGAACATATATAATTGTATATCTTATATACAAAAAAAAACAAAACGGTGAAAATGTCACTGGCTGTGTTCCTTTTAGTATGATAGAAGTCACATAGTCCTCATTGTGTAGCTTCAACTCAACATCTATGTTAAAGGACTAGAGATCCAGAGTTCTTATTAGATATTTCATGACTTCGTCAAATGCAAAAGTAAGCCCCCCAGAATGGGAGAAAGGGATTGTTACATCATTCACACTTAGTCTTAAACAATATTTTTACATCTTTAATCTTAAGAGAGTTTATATTTTTTTCATAAAATGGAAAGAGAGAATAGAGTTGCAGACTTGATTTTATGACTGCAAACCTCAATGCCTACAATGATTGGTACAAGGAAAACACCATTATACATGAATGAAGAATAAATTAAAAAATAAATAAGTTAGTAATTTTGTGTAAGAAAATATCTTTGTACTATCTTTTTTGATAAACCAATTTTGATACCTCTTTTTTCTTCTATTTTGCCCCCTATTATTTCATTTGCTTTCTTTTTTTTTAACTCCTTTTAAAAATATCACTTTATTTACTGGGTAGACACCACCAGAAGTTTTTTTTTTTTTATTTAAGAAAGTATTAATTAACAAAAACCATAGGGTAGGAGGGGTAAAATTCCACACAATTCCCACCACCCATTCTCCATATCCCACCCCCTCCCTTGACAGTCCTCCCATTCTCCATCCCTCTGGGAGCATGGACCCAGGGTCATTGTGGGTTGCAGAAGGTAGAAGGTCTGGCTTCTGTAATTGCTTCCCCGCTGAACATGGGCATTGACAGGTCGGTCCATACTCCCAGTCTGCCTCTCTCTTTCCCTAGTAGGGTGTGTCTCTGGGGAAGCTGAGCTCCAGGACACATTGGTGGGGTCTTCAGTTCAGGGAAGCCTGGCCGGCATCCTGATGACATCTGGAACCTGGTGACTGAAAAGAGTTAACATACGAATCCAAACAAGTTGTTGAGCAATCATGTACCCAAAGCTTGGAATAGTGGAGAGGAAGTGTTAGGGGGATACTCACTGCAAACTCTAGTGTACTTCTGCTTTCAGGTATATATTTTGCAGTAGTTTATGGATACGTGTGAACATATGCTCTCTCTCTCACAGAAACTGGTGTATATCTAGGTTTTGGGACTTTGTTAGAAAGTGAACAACCTGAGATGGAATTAGAGTATACTATGAAAGGAAAGGTCTCACCCAAGTAATGAAGCTGGAAGGGTTGTCATTCCACATGTGTGGTCTCTGGACACAGTCTGACGTGAAGCATGTTGAGGTGGCAATCGTTGTGTTGGTTAGGTTGTGATCGGCAGATGCAATATTATCATCAACAGAAGTTGAGGAAGAAGATCTGAAAGGGAAACTAAAAGCAGGACCTGACCAAATTGTAAGTAGGGCACCAAAGTAATAACCCTGAGGTGAGGGGTAGACATGCAGCTTCCTGGGACAGTGGGGGGTGGGAGTGGGTGGGAGGGATGGGTCACAGTCTTTTGGTGGTGGGAATGGTGTTTATGTACAATCCTAGTAAAATGTAGTCATATACATCACTAGTTAATACGAGAGGGGGAAAATTAATTGTATGTCTCGAAGTTTTTCAAAACACAAACTGAATCTTTTCTCAATATATGCAGTATAATTGATATGCAGACTCTCTCAAAAGCCTAGACCAAATAGATCAGAAGCAACCAATAGCACAGCTATATACAAGATACTGGGTACTATACAGCAAACCCTAACAAAAGGAGTTTTCAAAGTTAACCCAATTACCAAATAATGTGATGATAACATTAACTATCGATTGTCTTTTTGAACCCTAAGACAGCAGGAACCTCACATCTCCACTATAGAGCCTCTACTTCCCCGGTCCTGGAACCATTGGATAGGGCCCACTTTCCAGTATGCCTCTCCCGACACCACCAGAAGTTTTGAGGGAAGGGGACATAGAGAGGAAGAGAGACACCTGCTGCCCTGCTTCACCACTCATGAAGCTTTCCCTCAGCAGGTGAGGATCAGTGGCTTGAACCTGGGTACTTGTGCACTCTAACATGTGCGCTCAACCAGGTGTGCTACCATCTGGCCTGTCTTTGCTTTCCTTACTCCTTCAGGAATATATGTTAGGCTCATCTTTCAGGTGATTGCCATTTTTCTTTGAATTTTGCTACCTTAATTTTTCTAAATTTTTCTTAAGCTACACTTATATTTTTTTCACAGGGATTTAAAATTATTCTAAGTAGACCATCCATTTTTATTTTTATTTCTGAGCAATTAACAAATATACTAAACACAGATATATTCACTTTGCTAACTATGTTGAAAAATTTAGAGGCAAACAATATTAGTCTACTATGGAATATTTAGCACCAAACACATTATAGTTCCTTCCTTCCTTCCTTCCTTCCTTCCTTCCTTCCTTCTTTCCTTCCTTTCTTCCTTCTTTCCTTAATTCCTTTTTTTATTGTTATAGTTATTATTGATGTCATCGTTGTTAGATAGGACAGAGAAATGGAGAGAGGAGGGGAAGACAGAGAGGGGGAGAGAAAGACAGACACCTGCAGATCTGCTTCACCGCCTGTGAAGCGACTCCCCTGCAGGTGGGGAGCCGGGGACTTGAACCGCAATCCTTAAGCCGGTCCTTGCGTTTGGCCCCACGTGCGCTTAATCCTCTGAGCTACCGTCTGACTCCCCCCTTCCTTCCTTTCTTTTTTTTTTTTTTTTTTTTTACCTCCAGGGTGATTGCTGGGGCTTAGTGCCTGCACTATGAATCCACTTCTCCTGTGGCTATTTTTTTTACTTTTTATTTTTATTTTTGGATAGGACAGAGAGAAGTTGAGAGGGGAGTATAGAGGGGGAGCAAAAGATAAACACCTGCAGAGCTGCTTCACAGCTTTTGAGGCGACCCCTCTGCAGGTGGGGAGCTGGGAGCTCAAGCCGGGATCCTTCTGCTGGTCCTTGTGGTTTGCGCCAGGTGCCCAATTCCCCGCCGCCCTAGAGTTTCTATAGTCTAAATGATAGGCATACTATCTTAAACGTAGTGTAAAATGGGTAAATTATTGGTTAACTGGTTAACTTGTGAGCATTAAATGAGAAGTAATTTGCCATGAATTATTGATCTGTTGCATTTATATCTCATTACTCGATTTTATATACTTTATTCCTGGTTATTATGCCAGCTTTTCTGGAAATTATTAAAACAATTTAAATATCTTGTCTCAAATTGCAAAAAATTATTTTGAGTTAGTGCTCTTCTTCCTTGACTAACTTTTGTTTAAAAATATTTGGTACTTAATTATGCTGATAGATTTTAGTTGGTACAGAATATTTACTTTGCTACAGAATATTTAAATTGCATAGTAGCCTTGATATGTACTTAAGACATAAAAGAAAGAAAATGAGTCAGGTGATGTTTAAAAAGGAATGAATAATAAACATATAAAATATTTAAAATTATAGAGAAGGACAAAGAGAACTTGCCAGTTTTTTTTTTATAAAGAGATATTGGTCAAGTATAAACTCCCTATCAGATATAAAGCTACTTAATTGATGATAACCTTATTACCAATATTTTTTATTTAAGTAACTATAATTTCTTTGATTCTTTGAATATTTTACTCAGACAGGGAATTTTATTTCTAATGATTAGTTTGCTTTGTTAACATGAATCTTCTATTTCTTTCATGTTTTGAACTTTCTTATATGTTAGTGACTGTACTGTAAAGCATTTAACTTGCTCAATAAATAAAATAAATCTAAAGAAAAGAAATTAAAACGGACCTATGTCATTGTTATTTGAAAAACAAGAATTAGGAGCATGCTTGGAATGAGACTTTTCTTTTTTTATTTTAAATTTTTATTTATAAAAAGGAAACACTGACAAAAACCATATGATAAGAGGGGTATAACTTCATACAGTTCCCACTGTATGAAGGGATACAGAACTCCGTATCTCATCCCCTCCCCTGATAACTTTCTTATGCTTTATCCAACCATGGCATCATCTCCCCAGACAATAACTTGGAACCACCTGCATATTAAATGTCAAGCTCAGAAAAAAAATTAGTATAGAGACTTATTTTTTCTATCTGGTGTTTACTAATTGATAAGTAAACTTAAATTCCTTTATACATTTTTTTACCAAAGTTAAGATTAAACTAGACTCTATTTTACATACTTTATTTTTTCCCCAGAGACTATATACAGATCATGAAGAACATATTTACCATTTACCTAGATTTTATTGAAATTTTCAGTTTTTGTAAAGTTATCATCTGAACAGTTCAATGTGTGAGGTTTCCACCTACATGGTAAACTACCACACTCAATAATTATAGAAATTAATTCACAGAAGCAAAGATACTTTCCACCAAACTTTAGATATTACCAAGAAATAACTGATATACACATCCATATGCTCACTTCTCCCTTCTTTCCAGTTTCACACTTGTAGCAGGAATAAGCTTAAATGATATTTTGTTGTTGTTATTATCCCTTCAGGCTGACTTTTCCAGAAAAAGAGAGATAGTATGACAGCATAGCACCACTGTAATACTGTCTGGGTTCAAACCTGGGTTGAGTAGAGCAAAGAACTAGCAGATGAATAATTTTCTTATTCCTCAAATGACTTCATATTTAGACTTTCATTTTATTCCTTTCTTATGTTCTCTTATTTTCTACTAGTTAAAAGAATACTTTTCTCTTTATTTTTCTTTATTTATTAGTATATATGTGAAAGTAGGGAAAAATCCATTGGGAAAACTTAACAAAACTGTACAAAATAAACTTGTGCATTTAAAACACATCTTAAAATAAAATACTGAATAATGAGTTAGAAAAGTGTACTTAATATAGTTTGTCAAACATTATTTCTACAAGCTATTATACTCATCTAAAACGTTTAAACAGATAAATCCAAGAGCATGAGAGATAATTCATGAGGTAGGGCATGGGTCTTGCCATGTACGTGATCCCTTCACACACACTTGGGAGGCACTCTGGTATAAGAGGCACAACTGGTAATATGATTGTATCTCCTCACCATTCTCTGTCTCTGAGTGAAAGGACAGTCCTGACTGCACAAGTGTGCAGTTTCAGTTTCAAAATAAAATAAAACAAATAAAACCAAAATACTTATAGAACATTTAATTCAAGACTATAATATTTAGAATTATCATGCAAAATAACTAAATTTTAACTATAGTGTTTCTAATAAATTATTTACTTATAATTTTTAAATCCTAAACTGGTAAGTCTTGTACCCCCATAGGCTTCCAATTCTTTCTTCTCCCAACATGTATATTAATTGCTAAGAAAAGTTGTCAACAGATTTGTTCTATGTATTTTAATTTATTTTTTATTTAAAAAATATTTATTCCCTTTTTGTTCACCATGTTTGGTTGTTGTTATTGATGTCATGTTGTTGGATAGGACAGAGAGAAATGGAGAGAGGAGGGGAAGACAGAAAGGTGGAGACACCTGCAGACCTGCTTCACTGCTTGAACCAGATCCTTATGCTGGTCCTTGAGCTTCGTGCCACCTGAGTGCCAGTCCTTGAGTTTCGCACCACCTGCCTGACTCCCCTGCTCTATGTATTTTTAAATAGAACTTTGTTTGGATATGGATGCTATCTTTTTATAAGATTCACATATAATTGCATGCCATGTTCTTTCTTTCTTTGTCCTCTAGAGTAGTCTTCAGCTCTGACTTATGTATGTGATGGACATTAAACTTGGGCTTTTCAGAGCCTTAGGGCAGAAAGTTTTTGCATAACCATTATTCTAACTCCCTTCCCCTCCATACTTCTTTCAATAATATATAATTTTTAAGTTTATAAAATTAAATAATGTAGAATTTATTTTAATAAATATAGGAATCAAGACTATTTGGAAGAGTTTGACTAAATATTAATGGCAGGTTTATATAGTTTAGAAATATTATAGGGTGAGTTATATAATATATTCGCTTAAGAGAATTTGGTGGGCTCTATTCAGAAACACTGACTCTTTTAATGTTAAGAGCAGCTTTTCTTAATCATAGCTATAGCTGTGTATTCTTTCTTCCAACTCCCATTTTTACTGTGGTCTCTTCCCTTTCTTTCTTCTCTGTTCATAAATGTGCATTTTATAATTACCACAAAAGAGGGTGATTTAATTTTAAGAAAATAGAAAATAAGCTGTACAGGGATAGAAATGAATGTGAGGATTAAATAAAATATGTCTGTAAAATCATTCTATAAATCTTCAATATTTATATGACCAAGACATTTAACTTTTCCCAACCCTGGGAATATTCTTTAATGTTAATTTTAATCATTTATTAATCTTAATAATTTATCAAAAAATTAATTCTTGAATATTAAGTTGGAGAAATAAAGTCCTAGAAGTATCGCTATGTCTTTCCTCTCTACATCCTTACCTCATGGTAACTGCATCGCCTAAATCTTCGTCTGAAGAAGTAGAGGATTATTTTCAGTGTCAAATAAGCCTCTTACCTTCTTTCTTTTCAGTTAATTGAACCATGTGTTGGCATACAATCTAAAAATAACCAATTCCAACGCAACCAATGGCCTTCACTTTGCTACAGAAATATTTTCATTCTAATTCAAAGCAAAGAAAACCAAGTGAGGGGGGGCTGGATGGTGCCTCAACTGGCTGAGCGCATGTTACAGCGCAGGATGTCTTGGGTTCCAGCCCACAGCCTCTATCTTTGTGAGTGGTGAAGCAGTAATGCAGGTGTCTCTCTCTCTCTCCCTCTCTATCACACCCTTCCCTCTCAATTTCTGGCTATCTCTGTCCAATAAATAAATAAAGATAACAATTTTTAAAAAGTTTTAAAAATCAACTGGCTGGTCCAGCTAGCTGATAGTTTAAGAACTAAAATGTTCTCACAATGTGGAAAGACACTATTTAATAAAGTCATGTGAACACACTTATGAGACAATAAGTTGTAACAGACTAAAATCATTCATATGACAGTTGTGAAGAGAAGAAAAAAGCATTTGTAGTGGAACAATAAAAAATAGCAATTTTGGACAAATCTCTGTAATTTCTATGAAGTTTCCTTGGACATAGGATCATTCTTTAATGACAATAAGGTTCATTCATATTCCATTTTCAGCTCTTAGAATTTCATCAATATAGTAATCACTGTTGTGATCCCTACTCCTCCGTGGACTACTACTATTAAAAACAACTTACATAAATTTAAATTATCATAGATATTACATTACTTACAATAGGCCCCCTTCGTACATTTTCATAAGTGGCGGACTGTCTTAAAAATAATACTGCGGGGGGGGGGGATAATACTGCAAAGGGGAGTCGGGTGGCAGTGCAGCGGGTTAAGCGCATGTGGCGCAAAGCTCAAGGACCAGACCAGCCCAAGGATCCTGGTTGGAGTACCTGGCTCCCCACCTGCAGGGGAGTCGCTTCACAGGCAGGCGGTGAAGCAGGTCTGCAGATGTCTATCTTTCTCTCCCCTTCTCTGTCTTCCCCTCCTCTCTCCATTTCTCTCTGTCCTATCCAAAAACGACAGCATCAACAACAACAGTAATAACTACAACAACAATAAAAACAAAAAGGACAACAAAAAGAAAATAAATAAATAAATATTTTTAAAAAGCAAAAAAAAATAATAATAATACTGCAATGATTAAAACATTCTGTACCTTAAAAATTAGAATGTATTTGCTATTTTTCATTAAAACTGAAAAAGCCAATTATGATTATATATTGATGAGAATTATTCTTAAAGCATAAAACTTCTTGTTTCTCTTGAATAAGTTTAACAACTTTAAGGATTTAACAGTCATTATTTTTACTGATTTGAAAGTATGAATATTAATTTCTATTCTTATTTAATAAATATTTATTGAGGCCTAATTGTATTCCAGACTATTTGGAACCTAGAAATATAGTAGTGATCAAATCAGTTATTTTTCCTGTTAAGGAATATGCATTCTAATTGAGTGTGCCTGATATACATAGTCTTTGATTTGAACAACATGAGCTATAATATAGTGGTATTAGAAAGGGTATTGGATAACTTCATGAAACTATATTTATTTATTATTATTTCTATACCCACCACAGTACAGCTTCGGCTTGGTGCCAGCACTATGAATCCACTGCTCCTGGAGGCCATTTTTTCCTTTCTTTTCTTTTCTTTTCTTTTCTTTTCTTTTCTTTTCTTTTCTTTTCTTTTCTTTTCTTTTCTTTTCTCTTCTTTTCTTTTCTCTTCTCTTCTCTTCTCTTCTCTTCCTCCTCTTTCTATTTTTGTTAGACAGGATAGGAAGAAATTGTGAGGAGAGGGAGAGATGAAGATGCAGAGAGAAAGAGAAGCACCTGCAGGCGTTCTTCAGTGCTTGTGAAGTGTCTCCCCTACAGGTGGGGAGCCAGGGCTTGAACCCAAGTCCTCATCATGGTAATATGTATGCTTCACCACATGTGCCACTGCTCAACCACAGAAATTATAGTTTATCTTTCACTATTAGGTCCCAGTGGAATAGAAAATATACAAATCTCATTAATAAGCTAATGAACTAAGAACTTTATTCATGATAAATTGATATTATTATAATATTGTACAGCATATCAAATAAATTTAATAGAAGCTGTATATACCCTGGGACACAAATCACAAGCTGATTTCTGTCACTAACCAGAAGCATAAGTGGATAAATAATACTATCAATTTATTTTTCATCATCAAAGCTTCACCACTTCAAGAAGACTTTAAGATAGAAAGAAAGATCTCAGTACCAACGCTTCCTCAAGTGCTGTGAGAACTTGGGTCCTGCACATGTCTATATGTTACTGTGAGGTATGCTGTCCAAGTGAGTATTTCCCTACTCAACTTTGATTTTTCTTATTATAAAATGAGAAGTTAAATAAATAAAAACATGTCTGCCAGATTTGGAATTACAAATACCTTAAAAGCAGAATCTTTTTCTTTTTTTTAATATTTATTTTATTTATGTATTCCCTTTTGTTGCCCTTGTTGTTTTATTGTTGTAGTTATTATTGTTGTTGTCATTGTTGGATAGGACAGATAGAAATGGAGAGAGGAGGGGAAGACATAGAGGAGGAGAGAAAGATAGACACCTGTAGACCTGCTTCACCGCCTGTGAAGCGACTCCCCTGCAGGTGGGGAGCCGGGGTTCGAACCGGGATCCTTATGCCAGTCCTTGTGCTTTGTGCCACCTGCGCTTAACCCGCTGCGCTACAGCCCGACTCCCCAGAATCTTTTTCTTAAGTGTGTGTGTGTGTTATTATTTATCGTACTTCTTTATTTCTCATGTTCAGGTAGAACGGTGTTTATTAGGTGTATTGTGTGAATTATTAGCTAATATTTATTCATACTTCAATTTTCATATCCATAATTATCATTTATTTTCTCAACTGAATTTCTTCAATAATTATGTCAAGTAGCATTTACCATTAATATGTCTAATGTTTTATTAATAATCAAATTTCTAGTTACCCTCAGTTAGAATTTCAACTGGTACCAACATCTTAGAAATATGTTTTTCTCTGTATTCAGAATACCTTGTGATAATACTTTTTCAGTGTTGTTATCCTGACTTCTGGTCTAGACAATTATATTTTTAAATTGTTATTTATTTACAAAATGGAAGTATTGACAAGATCATAGGATAAGATAGATACATATAATTGCCACCACCAGAACTCCATATCCAATCCCCTCCCTTGATAGCTTTCCTATTCTTTATCCCTCTGGGATTATGGACCGAGGATCATTATGGGGTGCAGAATGTGGAAGGTCTGGCTTCTGTAATTTCTTCCCCACTGAACAGGACTGTTGACAGGTCAGTCCAGGTCCATACTCCCAGCCTGTTTCTCTCTTTCCCTAGTGGGGCAGGGATCTGGGGAGGTGGGGCTCCAGGACACATTAGTGGGGTTGTCTGCCCAGGGAAGTCAGGTTGGCATCATGGTAGCATCTGGAACCTAGTGGCTGAAAAGTAGTTAAGATATAAAGCCAAACAAAGTGTAGAGTAATTATGAACATGAAGGCAAGAATATTGCAAATGAAGATTTGGGATTTCTGTTTTGGAAAATGTTGGTAGGTCCATTTTAGGTTTATTCCAAGGGGACCATGACTTTACTAGTTTTTGCCTAAGTCTGACATCTAATATGCGGATAGACCCAAGTTACTGTCTCAGGAGATGATGTCATAGTTAGAAAAAGGACAAGAAAGCTGGATCTGGGAAGAGAGTAGCTCCCAAATATGGGAAAAGTCTAGATAATTCTACACATCTTCTTTTTGGATGTTCTGAGCACATTTTCATTGGGTATTTTACCACAAATAAATCATAACATCTATTGATAAAAAGATAATAGTTTCTCTCTCCAAGAAATACTACACTTCAGAGTTTGTATTTATTTTCAAATTTATTTTGTGTAATTTTGAAGAGAAAAATATCCTTTAAAAATCTTTATAGAAATATGTCTATATGAGCAGTTAAATGTATAAAAGAAATTAAGCTTTATAACTAATGCTTCTTGTTGTTAATTAACATATATTATTACCCATGATGATTCAACAATTTGTTTTATTCAATCAAATTAGCATTATGCACTTATCTCACAAAAAACAAATGTACTCATCTTTTTTTATGTAATCTTTTCTTACTGATCCTCCAAATACACATAATTTGCTTTATCTATTAATTCCTCCTTTGTAACACTTCTGATGAACGTTCTTTAAAAATTTTCACTAAATTGTTTGTATCACAAATGTTGCAATATACTTCATATTAACTTCTTTTTGTTGTAGGCTCTGCAGCTAACTCTATCTATTATAAGTTGTTATTCAATATATGGTCTTGTAACTGGCAACATTGGCCTCATTTGGGAACTTGTTAGAAAGGTAAAAATCTCAGACTCTAATTGAGAACTTCTGAAATAGAATTTTTATTTTAGCAGGATCTTGTTAATTACATTGTGAAGCTTTATTGAGCATTATTATAGTAGCTTGCTATTCCCAAGGCCTTAGAAAAATCATGGAATGATCCACATTAATTAAATTTGAAAACATTATACTCTCTTCAAAATGCAATTCCCACTAATCCCTTATACAAACCTTATACTAATTTTCTCATGGCTTTCTGAATATTTTTGCATATTTTGGTTCCTATGTCGAACTCATGATTTCCTTGCAGAAAATAGGCCCTAAGTGCTTGTTTACTCTTTTCTGAAGAACAAACAAAATACAGCCTTTCATTTTCTTTTTCTTTTTAGTGATTTAAATACAACCTTTTAAAACATGTGATGATACCCATCATCCAAATAATAGACATAATATTAAATCTATCAATAGTGTCTGATAAAAAGTTATACATTGCTTATTGCTTTTGTAAACTTTATAATCCATATTTTCAGTTAGATTAGACAGCAATATTTTTATAATCTTGTATTCTGGCATTTTAAAGATCTTTACATACTATTTTGATTAGATTTTTCAATAGATCTTTCTAGATGTACTTAAAGAAGGCTAACTTTAATTAGTAGCACTATTCTATAATAAAACTATATAAAATGCTATAGATGATGGGACCAGAAATTCCCGCTTTTTTCTTTCTCTACATAAAAAAGTGATTAACTTAGTATGTTAAAACACTTAAATGGGCAAAATTCTAATCACATGTATATGAAGATAGAATTAGCTTTCATTTTTTATAATTAAAATAATGCTTTATAAAATAAACATTTGGATACATGTGTCATTTTGAGGAGAAATAATATCCTTAAAAAATCTTTAGAGAAATATGTCTTATGAGCAGTTTAGATATGTAATAGAAATTAAGCTTTATAACTAATGCTTTTTGTTGTTAATTAACATACATTATTACCCATAATGGTTCAACAATTTGTTTTATTCAAAAGTAAATCATGCATTGTTTTCAGAGCACAAGACTTTTTAGTATTCAAAACAAAAACATTTGAATAAAATAACAAGTGTTATATTCATTTAATATGAAAATAAAAAAGCAAAAATTAATAAACTTTTCACAAAAGTATCTTTCATTGTAATTGTTCTTGGCTGTTATTTCACATAGGTTTTATAAATATATTTTCCCTAGCTATTTTCACAGCAATGAATATTCAAGTTATTATCTTTGATACTTTCTTATGTTAAGTATTGATGGCAAATATTAAGATATAAGAGCAATTATACAAAGTAATAATTTTTTCCTATCACTAATAGTTTATAAAATCCTTGCTTGGGAGAGTTCAGGTTTTAGAATTCCCTTCTGCCTTGTGATGTGACCTAGAATTTTCTTTCTTACAGATTCTATTTTAAGCATGTTATTGCTCTTCTTTGTGATGCTGTGTTAGGCTGCTTAAGACCATTTCACACTACTTTTATCTGTTATTCATAAGAGGTAACTTTGTCACAACATTTGGAAGGTATGTCCATATTTCTCAACTGGAAATCTATTTGTAATAAAATTCCCAATGGTGCATCTTGAAAAGTTGATCATATGATGTGATCAAAAACTGACTATATTAGACCCTTCAGTCTGTAACTAGTACTGGAATTTAGGTCATGTTGTGCATTTGATAAATTATACTAATCTTTCTGAACTTCCTTTTCTCCTTCAAAATTCCTTACCAGTCTAATCTGATAATCTTTAGTTCCTAAATAAGGGGAAGCCAGGGCTGATGTTAAGATATATGTTGTGTGCCCTGGACTTTCATTTTCTTAGAGGTCAGACACAAATAACATAACTATAGAACCACATTATATTTGCTATTTTATATTAAGCTTGAGAGTGTTGTGTAGCACTAAAGATTCTGTTGTAGGCATCATAAATGACTCAAGTCCAGTTGCAAGGAAGAAAAGTAACAAAAATAAACCAGTAGGACTACATCAAATTGAAAAGCTTCTTCACAAAAAAAGAAACCACCACCCAAACAAAAACTCATTACAGATAGGATCAGTTGGGTGTCAGGCGGTAGTGCAATGGGTTAAGTGCACATAATGCAAAGCACAAGTACGAGTGTAAGGATCCCAATTGGAGCCCCCCACTCTCCACATGCAAAGGGATCACTTCAAGGGCGGTGAAGGAGGTCTGCAGGTGTTTGTCTTTTTCTCCCCCTCTCTGTCTCCCTTCTTCTCTCGATTTTTCTCTATCCTATACAACAGCAACAACAATGGCAACAATGACAACAACAGGGGTAACAACAAGGGCAACAAAATGGGAAAACTGTCCTCCAGGAGCAGTGGATTTGCAGTGCAGGCACTGAGTCCCATCAATAACCCTGGAGGCAATAAAAGAAAGGAAGAGAGAAAGAAAGAAAGAAGGAAAGAAAGAGAGAAAGAAAGAGTATTGTTGCTGCCAATTTCCTTTAATTGTGGAATAAAGTTCCTAGTGAAAGTCTAAAAAAAAAAAGGGGGGGAGAGTTTTGTAGGTCTCTCTATCTCCCTTGCCCTCTTGGTTTCTCTTTGTCTTTATAAATTAAACAGATGGAGTATTAAAAAATAAACAGAAAAAGTCCTTTAAAAACAGGAAAAGTAAGCTATAGTGAGTTATTTCAAAGACTATAATGAAGTATAAATTATCTAATTAGATTAATAATTAGTGTGCAGCTATCTTCCTGTGTGTGGCAATTTTTCTAGTTTTGTGCAATGATATGTGTAAAATCATAGAGAAAGAAGATGGATGGTTTTGTTGAAGTTTTGAATTTTGGGGTCAAGAGGTAGCTTGACACATTAGAGTAAAAGTCTTGCATGTCAAGGGCCCAGGTTTTATTCCAAGAGTTACCATCTGCCAGAGCTGCACAATTCTCAGTCATAAAAATAAATAAATAAATAAGAATTTTAAAGATATTTGAACATATGTATTTAAAACATTAGTGTTTCAAGAGTTTGTCAAGAGAGAAATGCAAATAAAGAGAGAAATGAAAATAAAACATAAAAAAATTGTCAGAGAAATGGAAATAAAGACAACATTGAGATACCACCTCACCCCTGTGAGAATGGCATACATCAAAAAGGACAGCAGCAACAAATGCTGGAGAGGATGTGGGGATGGAGGAACCCTTCTGCACTGCTGGTGGGAATGTAAATTGGTCCAGCCCCTCTGGAGAACAGTCTGGAGAACTCTCACAAGACTAGACATGGACCTTCCATATGACCCAGTAATTCCTCTCCTGGGTATATACCCCAAGGACTCCATAAAGTCCAATCAAAAAGATATATGTACTCCTATGTTCATAGCAGCACAATTCATAATATATAAAACCTGGTAAAAACCCATGTGCCCAACAACAGATGAGTGGCTGAGAAAGCTGTGGTAGATATACACAATGGAATACTATGCAGCTATTAAGAACAATGAACCTACCTTCTCTGACCCATCTTGGATGGAGCTAGAAGGAATTATGTTAAGTGAGCTAAGTCAGAAAGATAAAGATGAGTATGGGATGATCCCACTCATAAACAGAAATTGAGAAAGAAGAACAGAAAGGGAAACTAAAAGCAGGACCTAACTAAATCTAGAGTAGGGCACCCCTATGGTGAGGGGGAAGGTGGACATTTGGCTTCCCGGGGGGACAGGGAGGGTGGGGTGGGTGGGTGGAATGTGACACAGTCTTTTGGTGGTGGGAATGGTGTTTATGTAAAATTCTATTAAAGTGTAGTCATACAAATCACTATTTAATTAATATGAGAGGGGGAAAATTGATTGTATGTCTCAAACTTTTTAAAACACAGAGACTTTTTAACACTTAGGCTGAGTCTTTGATATGTGGACTCTCTCAAAAACTTAGACCAGGTAGAACAGAAGCAACTGGTGGCACAGCTATATACAAGATGCTGGGTATTCTACAGCAAACCCTAACAAAGGGAATTTTCAAAGCTAACACAGTTAACAAATAATGTGATGATAACGATAACTATCCATTGTCTTCTTGAATTGTAAGACAGCAGGAACCTCACATTTCCACTATAGAGCCTATATGTCCCCCAGTCCTGGAACCTTAGGGTGGGGCTCACTTTCCTGCATGCTTTTCTCAATTCATATCAAATAGTATTGCATCCACCGATCACAACCTAATCAACGCAAGGAGTGCCACCTCAGCATGCTTCACTTTAGACTGTGTCCAGAGACTTCAGGTGTGGAATGACAACCCTTCAGCTTCATCACTCTGGTGAGATCTTTCCTTCCATAGTATTCTCTAATCCCATTCCAGGTGGTTCACTTCCTAACAAAGTCTCAAAACCTAGATATAGACCAGGTACCCTGAGATAGATCATATGTTCACACGTGTCCATACACTAGAGCAAAATATATACCTGAAAACAGAAGTACACAATAGTCTGCAGTGAGTACCCCACTTCATCTGCACTATTCCAGCCTTTAGGTCCATTATTGTTCAACAATTTGTTTGGCTTTGTATGTTAACTCTCTTTTCAGCCACCAGGTTCCAGAGGCCAGCAGGATGCTGACCAGACTTCCCTGGATTGACAACCCCACCAATGTGTCCTGGAGCTCCGCTTCCCCAGAGAACCACCTTACTAGGGAAAGAGAGAGGCTCTTGCTTCCTCTATAGAGCCTATATTTCCCCCAGGTCTGGAACCTCTAGGGTGGGACTCACTTTCCTGCATGCTTCTATCAATTCGTACCAAATGATATTGCATCTGATGATCCCAACCTAATCAATGCAAATAGTACCACCTCAGCATGCTTCAATTCAGACTGTGTCCAGAGACGTTAGGCATGGAATGTCAAC